>NW_028173622.1:0-32500 GCF_963971535.1 Notolepis coatsorum
CACCTGTTGTCAAGTACAGCCTATTTAAGTTGTGTTTGTCACATTTGTCATTTGCACACTGATGAAGGCCGGATGGGTGAAAACGTTTTGTGCGCTATAACAAAACTTGAAAATAAAAACAACAATATTCCCAGAGTGGCGGTCCCTACCTCCTTTTTTTTGCAACTGAATTAATGTTGGACTACGCACCTGTCTGAGCGCAGTGGTTACCCCCTTTCTTTTTACCAGAATAGAATTAGAGACATAAAACACAAGTATTTAAGCACAAGTTCCTGGCAAATGTGCATCACATTCCTATTGACATACAGACACATGGACAGCACTAGTCGCTGCACCAGCCACACAGTACAGACATACAGACATGAGTAGTCGCTGCACCAGCCACACAGTACAGACATACAGACATGAGTAGTCGCTCCACCAGCCACACAGTACAGACATACAGACATGAGCATAGACGCCCACGTAATAGAGCAGACGATGCACGTGCTCTAGCACTATTGAACTTGGGGGAGCAAGTTATGATCTTGCTCCACCACTTTTTGATCATATGAAAAATATGATATACCCCCCCCCCCCCCAATATATAAATCTAACCATAACTATAGTCTATAACTATAATCAAATTAATAATACGCAATGACACTTAATAGCAAGTTTTTAAGTTTCCAAAGATTGCGAACCCCCCCCCCCCTGCCCCATTATGGTTTGATCCAGTACCTCCCAGGCAGCGCGTAGACCTTCAGCACACAGCGCTGCAGTCTGGCTGCACGGCTGCAGCGGGTAGGCTGAGTGTAAATCAAATCCCACAGAGTGTGTCATAATATTGGTGGCAGGCAAGCAGGCTTTTCCAGTAAGTTGTTCAAATAAAAGGATTATGTTAGACATAAGTTACTATTGAGTGGTAGTAGAACTTCTAACGGTTCTACCACGCAATACAATAAAAGTGTTTCACGGTCCCGAATTGCGATCTGGTCATACGGTTTCCTCGAATAAATAATAATAACGTTTCCCTCTCTGGTTGGCGTTAGCTTTAGTGCTAGCCGCTAGCTAACGTTATCTAGATATGTGGTGTGAGGCACTGTGAGCTGGATGACGTTGACTTCATTTGCAAACGTTAACGCTATCTATATAGCAGACGAGCAGGGCCGTATTAACGACGGCCGCGGCCCGTGGGCCTATAGTGACGATGTCATGATTGTGGCACTGCAGACTCAGGGAGGAGGCAGAGAAGGAGAGAAAGAGACACAAGATTTACAGGTAATGGAAATATATCTTTTTTCTCTTTCTTATTAAAAACTTGGCCTATTTGAAAGGAGATTGATTTAATAAAAATGAAATGAGCGAAAAATCAATATACAGTGTATATACAGTATATATATTAATATATTATTATTAATATAGTAATTGGCTATCATACTGCAATATAAACTGAGTTTTATAGTGAAAAGAGCAGCTTTATTGGTCAAGATTGAAGGCTCTATATTGCAGGAAATTGCACG
This sequence comes from Notolepis coatsorum, assembly GCF_963971535.1. Classification (NCBI taxonomy): domain Eukaryota; kingdom Metazoa; phylum Chordata; class Actinopteri; order Aulopiformes; family Paralepididae; genus Notolepis; species Notolepis coatsorum. Next base: position 1,503 of record NW_028173622.1, read on the forward strand.
TACAGGTTCATTAAATAAAAAAAAAAATCGGCCATGGAAAAAGTCGCGCCGGACCCCCTCCAAACCACCCCTTGCCTGTCAAAAAAAAAGAAAAAAAAAAAAAAAAAAATTGCACCCCCAATCTCAACTATAACTAGGCGGCCATGGACATGAGTAGTCGCTGCACCAGCCACACAGTACAGACATACAGACAGGAGTAGTCGCTGCACCAGCCACACAGTAAAGACATACAGACATGAGTAGTCCGCTGCACCAGCCACACAGGACAGTAGTTCAGGACAGTAGGTCCTTCAACACCCAGAGAGGAGGCCGTTTGGACACACATCCTGGTCTTTGTCCAAGCACACCGCTGCTCCTGTTAATGAGTGTTAGCTCTCAGCCAGAGACACTCTGGTGGGGAGAGGAGGCCCGCTGGGTCCTGGCATCGATCGTTCTTCATGGTTTAACTCACCGTGCTCTACTAACCTCTCTGTTTCTCTCTGTCCCTCTCTGTTTCTCTCTGTCTCTCTCTCTCTCTCTCTCGTCTCTCTCTCTCTCTCTCTCTCTGTCTCTGTCTGTTTCTCTCTGTCCCTCTCTGTTTTTCTCTCTCTCTCTCTCTCTCTCTCTCTCTCTCTCTCTCTCTCTCTCTCTCTCTCTCTCTCTCTCTGTCTCTCTCTCTCTCTCTCTCTGTCTCTGTCTGTTTCTCTCTGTCCCTCTCTGTTTCTCTCTCTCTCTGTCTCTCTCTCTCTGTCTCTCGCTCTTTCTCTGTCTCTCTCTCTGTCTCTCTCTCTCTGTCTCTGTCTCTCTCTCTCTCTCTCTCTCTCTCTCTCTCTCTCTCTCTCTCTCTCTCTCTCTCTCTCTCTCTCTCTCTCTCTCTCTCTCTCTCTCTCTCTGTCTCTCTCTCTCTCTCTCTCTCTCTCTCTCTCTCTCTCTCTCTCTCTCCTCTCTCTCTCTCTCTCTCTCTCTCTCTCTCTCTCTCTGTGTGAGCAGGACTACCCGTCGCTACGTGGGAGTGTCAGTCACCTCCTCGGCAACGACATAGAGGCGGAGTCAGACCTGGAGGACGACGTTAGCTCCACCCTCCTCTCCCCCAGCGGCCAATCAGACGCTCAGACTCTCGCTCTGATGCTTCAGGAACAGCTCGACGCTATCAATGAAGAGATCAGGTGACCTGTCACTCACACACATCAATAAGTATGAATATATTACAAACAAACAGCCGTGTGTTTTATAAACCTTTCTTCCTCTTCCTTCTCAATGTAGTACATTTTCACTCGTACTAATTATGTATTAATTACTAATGTATTAATTATAAATGGTAAATGGTGCATTTATATAGCAGCTTTTATCCAAAGCGCTCTACAATTTGTTCCTCACATTTGACCCATTCACTCACACATTCACACACCGACGGTGGAGGCGACCATGCAAGGTGCCAACCTGCTCATCGGGAGCAGTTAGGGGTTAAGTGTCTTGCTCAAGGACACTTCGACACGCTGCCCGGGAGGAGCGGGAATCGAACCGAGAGCCACCGGATTGCAAGACGACTGCTCTACCTCCCGAGCCACTGTCGCCTCCATCTCAATGTAGTGTATTGTCACTGATGCTAATTACATATTAATTACTGATGTATTCAAACATTCAGTATGTCTTTGCCTTGAGGCCTTGAGGCTCTGTGTGGCTGGTACCTGATATACATATGTGTCACGTCTCGGGGTATTGAACCCAATATGCAGATAACGAGCAATGGTAGACAGTAGGGGTGGAACGGTACGCATTCGAACCGTACACCGTTCGGTATGACCTCCACGGTTTGGGGCGTGTGTGTATTGTTCGGTTATAACGTTAGCCTCGAGCTAGGCTAACGTTACGTTAGACACGAGCTAACTAACTTTAGCTGTGAGCTAACTAACGTTAGCCGCAAGCTAACTGTGGAAACGCTCACAGCGAAGTGACTCCATGACACAAGTTCCATTGGTGGGGAAGGGGGGCATATTGACGAGGCTTGACAACAGAGGTTCAAAGATAACTGTTTGTGTTCAATATGTATGCTATGTAAGATTGTACATAAGAACAGGAAAATAGCGTTGGTAGCGGTATACGCCCCAAATTTGTACGAAGAGGATTTCTTCACTACACTAACCAATGCAATGTTAGACATTCCCGATTACTCATTTATAATAGGTGCAGATTTTAATGCCATCTGGAACCCAAGGATGGACAAATCTTACCTCGCCTTTTCCAGCGAACAAAAGAATTCATCTAAGGCATTAAAGGATTGGTAGAAGATTACAGGTGTAAATGACTTATGGCGATTACTTAATCCCACAACCCGAAAGTACTCTTGTCGATCTGCGAGACATAACACATTATCCAGAATAGATTATGTCTTTGCATCACAGAGACTATTTGATAATTATGAAGTGGAAATGATACCCAGATCACTGTTATTTACTCCTTAAAGGAACATTTGGTATACTATCCTCCCAAGCCCCAAGATGGCGATTTAACTCGATGCTGCTTAATAACAAGGAATTCATTACACAACTCAAAGAAGCTCTTATAGTATTCCAACGGGAGAATGCAAACTCGGTGCAAGACCCCAGAATATTATGGATGTCGGTAAAGGGAATGATCAAAGATTTCACTGATAGCTTTTCCTCCAAAATGCGCAAGAATCAATGCACAAAACTGGCTGAGCTGGAAACGCTTTACTCAGCGTTATTTAATTCTCTAAAATACAACAACTCAACTCGACTAGAGAATCAAGTTAACGTACTAAAAATAGAGATCAATGCCATATACAGACAACAATCGGAAATACAAATACGCAGCACAAGACAACAGCAGTACTCCCAAGGTTCTAAACCTAGTCACCTATTAGCCATGCGATTGAGAATTAATGCAAAATTTGCAGATATAACTACCATTAGAGCACAACAAGTACTTGAAACAGACCCTGTAAAAATAAACGATACATTCAAAGAATTCTACTCCGACTTATATAAATCAGAAACGACCTTCGATCAAAACAAAATGGACACATATCTTAATCAAATTATTCTCCCTAAACTTTCAGAGGATGACGCTAAACAGTTAGAAACACCGATCACACTAGAGGAACTCAAGAAGGCCATAACCGCAATGCAAAGTGGTAAGGCTCCTGGAAGAGACGGTATCCTATCAGAAATGTACCTTTCTTGTTGGGACATAATTGGACCCTTATTACTAAATATGATCTTATACTCAGTCAAGGAGGGGAACTTCCATAAGAATGACAATATTGCACTCATAACAGTCCTCCTTAAAAAAGACAAAGACCCCAACGAGTGCGGTAGTTATAGACCTTTAAGCCTCCTCGGAACCGATATCAAACTGTACTCTAAGGTATTAGCCATCAGATTACAAAAGCATATGACGTCTTTAGTTCACCCGGACCAAACTGGCTTCATAAGAGGCCGCCTGATCACTGATAACATAAGACGAATACTGCACGTACTAGATGCCGACAAGGATGACACCATACCTAAGGCGATGCTGTCCCTGGATGCTATGAAAGCCTTTGACAGGCTGGAATGGTCGTATCTATGGGCAGTATTAGAAAGGATGGGGTTAGGAAAAGGATTCATTGATATGATTAATGTAACTGAGGGGTTACAAAACCCTGACTGTATTAACGATTGTGATATATTAAACCACTGCTAGTTATGTACTTTAATTACTGGCCAAACAGTACATCAAATATTGATGGTGAACACTCACACAAGAACACGGCATTGACACAGAAATTCTATTGGAGGGTTATTTATTATTATTAGGCAACGTTAGGTTACAGATTGAGAATTAGGGTCGCGCTTATATGGCGAAGAATATACGTAAAGTCCGTCAAGAGCATAAGTCAATGAGAATAGTAGGAATACTATGATGGGTCTAAGCTGACGCCACCTGTTGTATAGCAATTATATAGGGCAACACCGGTACCAACTGGAGACACTGGGTTCCCTCCGGGGTGTAAAGCCGGGAGGGGTAGAGGAATGTTCGGGTACCCAGTCTGAGTCAACGAGGAATAAAGAGGCTCCAAGTACAGGAGCCGGTGCTTGTACTCCCTTGATCAGCAGACAAAGCAATAGTTGTAATCCAATATGCCCGACAGCATTGACGACAACCAGCCAGCCCCTTCCACGAGGCGGGCCCGAATGGTAATCCTCACGAGGTTAAATCCCAAACGACAGTGGAATCAACGGTGCTCTTCTCCGGTGGTCACGGTCCCAAAGCAATATAATCCAACCAGAAATGGTTCTGCAATCGCCGGTGCCAATTCTCCTGTGTACATGTCCAACGGTTCTCGCCTAGGACTCCTCGGGTGTGGGCACGTATTTAGGCCGCACCGCCTGGATAAGTGCACTAGCTAAAGACACGACGAACCGATGGGTAATGCTACATACGGAAGAACTGTGGCCGCACGATATACAATAAATGATCGACTATTACTTCACATTAGATTAAGTCGAACTCAACGTTACTGCGTTAAACTCTGACACTTTAACATTCTATTTGCACGCGGTTCTCAATGCTCTATTTAGATGCAAGGTTGCTCACTTCACTGCACGTTGACTCGTGGTGAAGGTATTACTAGTAATGAACGAATTGCTGCTGTTTACACCTGCGCCGTATTTATACCTAAGTGAATATCTAGTCCCAACCTCAGTTCTTGTCTCGTATTACTACGCAGACTCTGGGCATGTACTGACATGCCCGGAGTTGCCTTTGAACTTGCCGTTGGGGGCTTGGTCGTTGGCGCCTGGGGCCGCTGTCCAATAGGAGAGCGAATATTACTCTGGTCTGTACGCAGGTAAAGGGATATTCCGTGTATATATATAAATAATATACAAAGTATATCAAACGATACATATATATATTCAGTTTAATCTGGCCCTTCACAACAGCCGCCTCCTAATTAGTCCGCACCTAATTAGTTAAGGGAGACAGATTAATAGTCTAGTCAACTGCTCAATGTCTGTTGTGAGGAGTAGGTCAATCTACAAAGTCAGTGGGTCATGGTCGTCATCAGGGGAGTCAGGGAGCCTCGGCAACTCTATCAGCCTCGCCACGGGTCGGGTGTAGGTCCGCCCCTGGACAATAACTTCTGCCGCTCTGACCTTTCCGTTGGCACCAGTGATCACTTTGCCTACGCGGCCGGCCGGCCACGCAGCTCGGGGTAGTGACTGGTCTATGATCATAACGACTGTGTCCACTTTTAAGTTGTCCCTGTCCTTGACTTGCTTCTGACGGGCTGGAAGGGATGGTAGGGAGCTTAGGAGGAAGCGGGCCTGAGACTGGTTGATCTGTGCTTGGCTGTGTCTCCACATCCTCCGTCTGTTCCTCTTGTTCGGTCTGTACCCCGTCTGAGGAGGGGCCGGTTCCGGCCGCTCCATCAAGAAGTCGTTTGGGGTGCTGGGTTCGAGGTCAGCTACGTCGCTTGGAGCGCAGCTGAGGGGGGTGGAGTTCGGAACTCCCTCTTCTTGGGCCCACGGTTCTCTCACAGGCCTCTCGTCTAATGTCAATAGCCTCTCAACGGGCTGTACGAGAGAGTGGCCGGTGTCGCTCACCTTTGTGTGCAGGCAGCGTGTAGACGTGGGTTGACTGTCAAGTCCGTAGAGGGGGCCCTGGAGCGTCTACCCCAGTCGGGTCTGAACCGCGACTGGGCATCCTTTGGGTCCGATGTGGGCCGCCTCAATTGGGAGAATGAGGTCCGCGTGGTCGGAGCCTATGAGCAGGGTCGGTGTGGCGCCGTCGATGAGCGGTATAGGTAGTTGACGTAGGTGCACGTACTTTGCCATCAGCTGTGGGATGGGGTAGTTGTAGCTTGTTAGGCCTATGTCGTGGCTGGTGAAGGCGTTAGTGATGCTATACTGCTTCTCGGGCTGCTCGACCGCTGCTATCGTGAAGGAGACATTTTCACCCTTTATGGTCTTCCGGTCTCTTCTAATGGTACGGATTGTCATTGTTTCTTTGGCACCCCGCAGGCCCAACTGGGCTGCGGCGGAAGCGAGGAGGAGAGTCTTTTCAGACCCATCGTCTAGGACGGCGTAAGTGTCCAGGACCTTGTCCTCGTAACTCAGGAGCACTCTGACCACTTTGATGAGCATTCGGGGGCTCCCGCTATGCTGGTCTATGTGGAGCACTCCTGTTGGTGGGTTGCCTTGGATCTTCTGTAGTGGTGCCGACTCGCGGTAGTCCGAGTAGCACCGTGACTCCCAGTGTCTGCTGTAGCAGTCAGGACACCAGGGGGGGGGTCCAGGACTGGTTTGTGGTGACACCGCCTCGGCCTGATACATCACCGTGACGGGCCCACTTTGGTTTCCTGGCGGACGCTTGTTGCTGTCGTGCAGGACCTCCAAGTGGGCGCCGTCGCACTTGCTGCATTTCTTCTTTAAACGGCACTCAGCTGCCATATGGCTGCGCGCGCAGCGGAAGCAGCGGCGGTTGGCTTTGATCCACTGACTCACCTCGTCCGCGGTCAGCTTCTTGAAAGTGTCACATTGAGACAGCCAATGTTCCTCTTCACAGTACTGGCATACAATCTTCCACTTCTCCTTCACGTGGGTGTTGTGGCTCGTCTGCCGTGGCTCAACCTCGGCTTGGTGCATAACTGTCACGGACCGGCGGTTGTCATTGAACCTCCGCGGTCCATCTCTAGGGCTAGAGTCACTCCACACGAATGTGTCCAGTCGTAGACTGCTGACCTCCCTGGCGAGGAAATCAGCTAGGTCTAGGAGGGATGCTTCTGGGCCGTTGGGGTCGCGGTGGTCTCTCTGCCGCCGAAAACGCTCTTGGCGGGCTGGAGGGAGCTTCTCCAGTATTCGCTCCACATTAGAATTTGCATACAGTTCATGTCTCCCCTTCTCCTTTTGGGACCCCAGCATCCCCACGAGGGATTGTACCTTGATAGAGAGGTCATCCAGTGCTCTATTGTCTTTGGCTGGGGGGAGGCGGTCGATATCCCGCATTTCTTGGATCACGTAATCCCATATGCGTCCATAACGCTGGTCGAGGGCCACTAGAGCCGCGGAGTATGGGGTGCTTGAGTTGGAATATGCCAGCGCTATGTTATGCGCTCTGGGCACCTTGAGATGCTTGAGGAGGATGGCATATTTGTACGACTCGTCGGGGACGTCGGACATCATAGTCTCCAAACACATGCGTAATTCCGTGTACTGTGCTCTGTCCTCGCACGTAAAGTCTGGGAACGTCGGTGTGCCAAGGTACGATACCATGGATGGCTGGCACATTGGTGAGCGTAGGGGAAGAGGCCTCCTGGGCGAGTCTCCCCGTACGTGTGGTCGTGGGTTAGTACTTGGTGGGTACCAGAGGCCGGGTCCCCAGGTGCTGTTCCTCGGTGCTGACTGTACGTCAAACTCACCCGTGAGTTGGGTCGGGGGTTTGTAGTGCAGTGACTCGGGGCTGGGGTCGGGGCTGTACTGGGCCTCTTGGTCCAGAGTACGTTGCTGCTGGTGGGCTTGACATTCCTCCTCTTCCTCTTCCTCTTCTAGGTCCTGGAGTCTTCTAGTCAGTCTTTCTGCGACGTAGGCCGGTTCTTCCCGGTGGCTGGGTCTCGTATGGACCGGTCGGGGAGGGGGGTCGGAGACGTAGACAGGTTCCTCCTGTTGGCCGGGTCCCGGGTCGCTTTGTCGGGTAGGGGAAGGTGCCCTAGACCCTTGTCGTGATGATCTCCGGGAGCTCCGTGCGGAGAGAGGGGGTGTCGCCCTGGCAATCAATTGTTCTATCATCTGCGCCTGCAGCCGGTCGCGCTCTGCTTCGCGCTGGGCATTGGCGGCGTCGCGCTGTGCATTGGCGCGGTCTCGTTCGATGTTCTCTTCCGTCTGAAGGCGCCTCTCCTCCAGTCTTATGCGGTCGTTCTCACTCCTTTGTTGCGCCTGGAAGCGCTCTCGTTCGGTTGCAGAGTGTTCGCGCTCACTAAGGGCTTGCGCTTGGAGTTGCGCGTGAAGGCGCTCTCGTTCCGCTGCAGAGTGTTCGCGCTCGCTTAATTGTTGCGCCTGGAGGCGCTCTCGTTGTTCGCGCTCGCTCAGGGCTTGCGCTTGGAGTTGCGCGTGGAGGCGCTCTCTTTCCGTGGCGGAGTGTTCGCGCTCACTAAGCGTCTTTGCTTGAAGCCGGTCGCGTTCACCCTGAAGTCGGTCTCTTTCGGTGGAGGCTGTCAGTGTAGCGATCAAGGCTTGCGCCAGTATCTGGTCCGCCTCGCTGGGGGATGACACTGACGGAGGTGATCGGGTTCTGACAGGGCTTGTTGGAGATCTGTTCTCCTGGCGCGCTCCGAGGTCTATCTCCTGGGCGCGGTTCTCTTCTCTTGGTTGTGTGTCGGGTTCTATCCCTGGAGCACTTTCTTTATCCTGGAGCGCTCCGGGGTCTATCCCGGTGACGCTGTCTGGAGGTATAGTCATGTCATGTCCCACCTGGTCCCCCCCGTGAGCTGAGTCAGTTTGGTCTGAACCCACTGGGGTCTCTACTGGCAGGGTCGCCAAGTCGATAGGATTGGACATGCTTTGACTATCCGCTTTATCCGTATTTAACGTCTGTTTAGATAAGCTAGGGGGTAGAACGAAAGCGAATTCCTCCAGATAGGGAGGTGGCTGACGTTTGCGCTGCGGGCGTTCTAGCTTGGGAGAGCCGCTTGGGGAGTGTTCACCGCTGGCCATGGTTAATATTAATATTATATTAAATATTACACTGATACCATCCGGCTCGAAGGACCAATTGTAACTGAGGGGTTACAAAACCCTGACTGTATTAAAGATTGTGATATATTAAACCACTGCTAGTTATGTACTTTAATTACTGGCCAAACAGTACATCAAATATTGATGGTGAACACTCACACAAGAACACGGCATTGACACAGAAATTCTATTGGAGGGTTATTTATTATTATTAGGCAACGTTAGGTTACAGATTGAGAATTAGGGTCGCGCTTATATGGCGAAGAATATACGTAAAGTCCGCCAAGAGCATAAGTCAATGAGAATAGTAGGAATACTATGATGGGTCTAAGCTGACGCCACCTGTTGTATAGCAATTATATAGGGCAACACCGGTACCAACTGGAGACACTGGGTTCCCTCCGGGGTGTAAAGCCGGGAGGGGTAGAGGAATGTTCGGGTACCCAGTCTGAGTCAACGAGGAATAAAGAGGCTCCAAGTACAGGAGCCGGTGCTTGTACTCCCTTGATCAGCAGACAAAGCAATAGTTGTAATCCAATATGCTCGACAGCATTGACGACAACCAGCCAGCCCCTTCCACGAGGCGGGCCCGAATGGTAATCCTCACGAGGTTAAATCCCAAACTACAGTGGAATCAACGGTGCTCTTCTCCGGTGGTCACGGTCCCAAAGCAATATAATCCAACCAGAAATGGTTCTGCAATCGCCGGTGCCAATTCTCCTGTGTACATGTCCAACGGTTCTCGCCTAGGACTCCTCGGGTGTGGGCACGTATTTAGGCCGCACCGCCTGGATAAGTGCACTAGCTAAAGACACGACGAACCGATGGGTAATGCTACATACGGAAGAACTGTGGCCGCACGATATACAATAAATGATCGACTATTACTTCACATTAGATTAAGTCGAACTCAACGTTACTGCGTTAAACTCTGACACTTTAACATTCTATTCGCACGCGGTTCTCAATGCTCTATTTAGATGCAAGGTTGCTCACTTCACTGCACGTTGACTCGTGGTGAAGGTATTACTAGTAATGAACGAATTGCTGCTGTTTACACCTGCGCCGTATTTATACCTAAGTGAATATCTAGTCCCAACCTCAGTTCTTGTCTCGTATTACTACGCAGACTCTGGGCATGTACTGACATGCCCGGAGTTGCCTTTGAACTTGCCGTTGGGGGCTTGGTCGTTGGCACCTGGGGCCGCTGTCCAATAGGAGAGCGAATATTACTCTGGTCTGTACGCAGGTAAAGGGATATTCCGTGTATATATATAAATAATATACAAAGTATATCAAACGATACATATATATATTCAGTTTAATCTGGCCCTTCACAACAATTAAAGTATTATACAAAGACCCATCGGCCATGATTACAACAGGTACAATCATCTCCAAAATCTTTCCGGTATCACGCTCAGCCAGACAAGGTTGCCCTCTTAGTCCCAGACTATTCAATCTATCATTAGAGCCTTTAGCACAATATATAAGACAATCCCAATCCATAGAACCAATCGTAATCAAGGGCACACAACATAAAATTAGTTTATATGCGGACAACGTAATATTGTTCATGCAAAACCCCAACACCACATTGCCTCATCTGCTCAAGTTGATTGAGAACTTTGGGGATTTATCGGGATTTAAGATAAATTGGCCGAAGTCGGCTTTCCTTCCACTTAACACCCCTGCAAAAAAAGATATAACCCTCCCAGGAGAGATACCGATGGTAAAACATTTTAGATGGCTGGGAGTGGAAATATTCCCCACCATAAGACAAACGGTGAAGCACAATTACACAAAAATCCAAAACAAAATCAAAGACGACCTTGATAGATGGGCAAAACTTAAAAACACAGTACAAGCACGGATATCAATAGTTAAGATGGATGTACTACCTAGAATCAACTTCTTCAGTTCAATGCTACCGTTACCCCCTCCAGAGGGTTACTGGAAAAGATTACACTCCTCCACATACAAATTTATTTGGAATAACAAACCACCACGTATAAAAAGATCCACCGCACAGAGAAATAAAGCAGATGGTGGCATGGCATTTCCAGATTTTTTCCAATATTTTAAGGCGTACACATTAAGACCATTGACAACATGGTTTGACCCCCAAGCATTAGTATCCTGGAGAAAATTAGAAGAAAACATAGTAGCTCCACATAGACTGAAGGACATAGCATACACTAAACTACCAATCAAGCACTGTGAACGGAAATTTGGCCCCATAATTACTCATGCGATCCGGATATGGCGTGAATCACAAAAAAATAATCCTAACCCACATAAATGGCACAATCATACTCCCTTATTCAATAACAATGCACTCTTAATTGAAAAACGACCTATAAGATTCCCTATATGGGAAGAGCAAGGCATACACTCATTAGGGGATGTTTTTAACAAACAGGGTTTTTGTAGTTATAAAGAAATACGCAAAAAATGTAATCTCACCAAGTCCACATGGCTTTTTTACATACAGTTACAGCTATGTTTGAAGTCTCACGGTGTTCCATTAGACATACCAATTGAACACCACAGATACCACAAATTCTTCTATGAAAGAGAGACATCGAGAGGTTTTGTTTCAGATTTTTATCATCAATTACTAACGTCCTCGTATGAAACCCTCCAACTAGACTCTGCCTGGAGGAGGGATATACCAGACCTGGAAAATGACTTTGATTGGCAAGGAGCCTGGGCAAATGTCCGACTTACATCAAGGAACCCGGACCATCAACAAATCAATCTTAACTATATTCACAGGACATACTTGACTCCTATAAGACTGTGCAGAATGGGTCTTAAACAAGACTCCAAATGCTCCCAATGTACAAATGGGGACGAAGGGACATTTATGCACATGTATTGGGACTGCCCACCAGTTAAGGCATTCTGGAAAGATGTGACCCAACAATTATCAAAACTCGTATCTTGGAATATACCTGTACACCCCTCGGTATTACTATTGAATGATGTTTTTGAGTTTGCAGTAAATCCACAGCTAAAGAGATTGGTTTTATCGGGTATCACAGTAGCTAAAAAGCTGATAGCATCACGCTGGTTTCAACCGGAAAAAATTTGCCGGAAAGTTTGGTTTCTTACATATCTCGATGTGATTTATCAAGAAATATCTACAGCAAGAATTCTGGGTCTCAATGAATCCAAAATGTCAATGTGGTTAGAAGTGGTGGAGAGAATAAAAGCTAGCTTATAATGGTAGTGTCTGGTTAGGTGCGAGGGATAATGGAGGTACTACCCAAGGTGGGGTCCGGGAGGGGGGGGTTCGAGCTGGAGCATATGTGTGTAGGTTTTTAGATAACAGGTATTAGGGGTATATCTTATATAAGACAATTAATTAAAATGTGATTTCATTGGATGTGCTCTGACAATTAATGCTTGTATATCTTATCGTGTGTTGTCATGTTTGTTTATGTGTTTGTTTAAAAAATAATAAAAAAATTAAATACAAAAAAAAAATAACGAGCCAGGAGACTAGAGCGTGGGTGAACTGTGCGTCTGTATTGCCAACCCATAACACGACATCATAGTTTACATCCTGGTCCCTGCTGAGACGTACCAACTCCACACATCACTGGGGGGGGGGTTATATAACATTCTCCATTCCCTTGTACGTTAACATCTAATTTTTTTTTTAGATAACAGGTACAACATTCCTTAGTGCAAATTATTATTAATACAAGAAACCTCATAAACGTCCTTATTTAAAACCCTAATCATCTTTTCTGTGACTTTTCCTTTTTGATAAGAAAGTCTAGTGCATGGGGGGGCGGCTAGGTGGCGCAGTGGGCAAGGCGCTCGCCAGGGGCGGAGCTAGGGGGTGGCTACCTGGGCTCAAGCCCCGGATGTATTCTGAAAAGCCCCGAATCTATTTTAAAAAAAATAATTTTTTTTTTTTTTTTTTTTTTTTTTTTTTTACAGTTCATCATTGTTACATGAAAATATGTTTGCACCAGATTTAGCAGAAGCTCATTTCCATCTGTGGTCTATCCAGCTGCTAACTGTATTTGAGTGAGTTAAGTCTTGGTGTTATGGTAGACTCAGACCTAAGCTTTAAATCACAATCAACAAGTTGACAAAAACTTAATTCTTCCACCTTAGAAACATAGCTAAAGTATGGCCATTTATAAATCAAAAGGACGCTGAAAACCAGATCCATGCCTTTATCTCAAGCCAACTCGACTACTGTAATGCACTCCTTACCGGCCTCCCGAAAAAATACGATCATAACTATTTTATTGCAATGCACTATTGCATTATTTTATTCTATTTTACTAACTATTTTATTGCACTGCACTATTTTACTTTGTATCAGTGAATCATAGACGCCTGGCCATAAGAGCATTCGGAGCATCTCTGCTCTCCCACTATTGAACTTGGGGAGCAAAGGTATGCTCTTGCTCCACCACTTTTTGATTATATGAAAAATATGATATATCCCCCCCCAATATATAAATCTAACCATAACTACGTTATGGTTAACTGAGTTTTATAGTGAAAAGAGCAGCTTTATTGGTCAAGATTGAAGGCTCTATATTGCAGGAAATTGCACGTACAGGTTCATTAAATTAAAAAAAAATCTGTCGTACCACCCCTTGCCTGCCAATTTTTTTTAATAATAATAATAATAATAATACAAAAAAAAAATAAAAATAAAAAATAAAAAAAGGCCCATCTGGGCTAAGCCCCGGATCTCCTACAATCCTAAATCCGCCCCTGGCGCTCGCCACTAACGCAGGATATGCTGGGTTCGAGCCCAGCTCTCGGCGTTGCTACCAGCTTGGCTGGTCGTTCATACTAATACAATTGGCAGTGTTAGAGGGTGGGAAACTGGTGGGTGGGGATCGGACGTTGTGGACAGCGACTCCTACAGGTCGGTTGGTGCGCCTGCGCAGTAGAATCAGGAAGCGACGAGGGCGGCGTGTCCCTCCCACGCAGACCCTCGCCGCTGAGAGATTGCGCTGTGCAGGTGAAAAGATGCGACGGCTGCCTCCTCGTGTACCGGAGGGGACACGTGATGCAAGGCGTCGTCCACATTGCAGCCGACCTGTGGGAGGCATGGCCTAACAGCGTTCGAGACAGGGGAGGGTAGAATTGGACAATACGAAATTGGGGACGGGAGAAAAAATTTAAAAATGGGGAGAAAAAGTAGATAAAAAAAAATTAAAAAAAGTCTAGTGCTGGTTGAGCATATGCATACTTTATGTTGATGGCCTTTGTCTATAATGTGGCCACAAAAATGAAAAGGTTTAATTATTTTGTTTGTTTGCACTAACTTAATACTTTGACAAATGTTGCCTATATTTTTCAGTCAGTTCGGTCTTTGTGTGCCAAACATTATTTAAGGCAAACCGCTGTAAACCTTTTTTTTTTACCAAATAAATGAGAAGCATGTTTAAATCGGCAATGCCTCCCCTCTTGCTGTACCAACATCTCTCCTAGCTCTAACTGGTCACTCTCAAAATGATGTGCCTGATGTCAAACTGCCTCATTCTTTTAGTTTTTGCATGACTACGACCTTGAGAATAACTGAAAAGTTGGATTATTTTAGGCTACATATCTTATGCTGATGTATGGTATTGATTAAATTGGTTAAATTAAACAACGTATACCGAACCGAAAACCGTGACACCAAGACCGTGATAGGAATAACCGAACCGTGGATTTTGTGAACCGTTCCACCCCTAGTAGACAGGTCTTATTCAAACCCAGTATGGGTATATTATTTAATGAGAATAGAGTAGTCAGGTATTCAGGCAGAGGTCGATACACGGGGGGAGCACTCGTACAGTCCAGGGGCGTGCGCGGGACAGGAGAGTCAGACAGGCAGGAGTCGATACACGGGTACAGGGTAGTCAGCCAGGCAGGGATCAAGACGGGAAACGGCGAGGAGAGTTGTCAGGCAGGCAGGGGTCAGAGCACGTCTTATCGAGAGCCAGAGATCAGGGTGAAGAGCCAGGTATAGGACTCCGGGGAAGCAGGACAACAAGGGTTAGACACGGTCGAAAGAACAACGGACTAGACGACTATACGAGAGCAGAATAACACGACTAACTGGGGAACACAAAGTTACGATCTGGCAGCCTCATGACATCTGGGGCGGGGTTATATTACTAGGGCTGACCTTCGAAGCTTTTTTTGGCAATCGAAGCTTCGGGGCCGAGCTTCGATTTTAATTCGAAGCTGCGTTTTTTTTAGTTTTTTTTATAATTATTATTTTTTCTTTTTTTATCTTATGTTGTGGGACTTGTACAGCACTTTGGTAAACTTTGTTGTTTTTAAATGTGCTCTATAAATAAAGTGGATTGGATTAATGAATTAAGTAGCCCCTTTCGTGACTGAGCCAACAAGGTTTCACTCGGCTGTGTGATTTAATTCAAGGTGGATCGCTGTTGTCGTTTGAACAACTTCAGATTTCATGGGAACTACCAATCCCCCAAATCAAGAATGTTTAAGATGAATGAAGTAAGATTTAGATTATTTGAAATATGGCCTGTGTAGACTAAACTATGCACAGAATTATGTCAGTCTACAAGGTCCGGATTCTACATGGTCCGGCAATGTAGACCTTGTAGACTCCACTACAGACCAATTATCAGTGAATGTTCATGCATTTTTAAGAAGGGCTACTTCCACAAAAAAACAAAGAACTCACCAAAACATCTCAGTAGTACCTTATCTAAATGTTCTATTTCATATATGGAGAAACGCATTTTAAAAAATTTGAACTAATAACAAAAGGTTTTCTTGCACTACCAGATACAGGAAAACTACCAGTCCTACTAGGGGAGGACTCAACAAGCTGTGAGCTAGCAGCAGCCTATGTTGCTGCCTGCCATAGACTGAGGGACAGTGAGTGACAGTCACCTGACATGTTTATGCCGTAATATTTTATGTTCTATTTTATGATGAAAATGTTTGTATATACTATGACATTAATATGTGTTTTGTAATCCATGCTTTGGCAACATGTACAAGCTGCGTCATGCCAATAAAGCCACTTGAATTGAATTGAATTGAGAGACAGAGACAGAGAGCGATAAGAGATAGAGAGAGAGGGAGAGAGAGACAGAGAGAGAGGGAGAGGGAGGGAGAGAGAGAGAGAGAGAGAGAGAGAGAGAGAGAGAGAGAGAGAGAGAGAGAGAGAGAGAGAGAGAGAGAGAGAGAAGCCAGGTGGGAACTGTGACACTATGACATAACTCTCTCAGTGCTCATTAAAAAGTGTCTGGGAAAGTACAGATAACAGATGAAGGCGGTGCCAGCTCACAGTGAGTCTTCTGTTCTGAAGTGTCGCTGGATTATGAGTTCGAGACGTTCCTGAAGAAGACACCAGTTCTCTAGTGCAGACAGTTCCAGCCCAGAGGTCTCTGCAACTGACCGTGTCGAGCGGAGAAGCCATAATATTCGGACCCCAACTTGTCATTGGTGGATTCTCTATACATGTGATGGTTAACCGTCTGTAGTGTGGTAGTGAAAGGTTAACCTTGTCTAGTGTGGTAGTGAAAGGGTTAACCTTCTGTAGTGTGGTAGTGAAAGGGTTAAACCATCTGAATGATACACAGCTGACTTACTGAATGAATGCTGATATCCTGCTTTACTGACGTATGTCATTATTCTGATTTGATTTAATTTCAAATCTTTATTTTAAACTCAAAATACAACTGAGGTTTCCCTCATTTACAGCCATGTCGATGCAAAAAGAAGGCATATAAAATCATAAAATCACACAGCATATAAAATCATAACAATGAGACAAGTAAAGATAACAATCAATTAAAACACGTACAACTTGATTGACAAAGGTTGGAGATCAAGGTTTTAAACTCTGCAACAGAGAAGAGAATCTCAAGATTTAAGGACTGTTGGAGTTCATTCCATGAGCTAGAGGGGCATCATAGTGAAATGCAGATTCACCCTGTTCAGAGCAAACTGGACCTTAACTCATTCTGCACCAGTCACGAGAAAAGTCGGTAAGGACTCTATATATCCAATCTTGCGTTGATCTGATATTTCTTTCTACCGCGATCGAAGCTGTCTGTGTGGAATGTGTTGTGCTCTTTGCCGTTGGCTGCGGTGTGGGGGGGGGGGGGGGGGGGGGCGAGCGCCCCCCTACGAGGGCCATTTCATGTATGCACGAGAAGACACAATAATGATAATCTAGCGTTGATTTCAGGAAGATTCGATAATCAGGGCGAAAAATGACAACGTGATAAGTGTATTCCACTAAAGAGCTATTATCGCGTCTTTTCCTGGGATTACTAAGAATCACCAAAACTATACTCATATTCAAAACGGTATAAAACGGAAATGTACGGATGAAAAAACAATCTGTTTTGTGCATGTTGACTGGAAGCAACTCACTGACAATCGACGGGTGTATTAGACCCATAGCTATAATATAATATATATTTTAAGCACTCGCAAATTTCGCAGTCTCCCCATTGATTAAAGCGATGGCGCTCTAGCGCCCCCTGGCACCCCGCCCCCTGGCGCTGAATGAGTTAAGGACCAGCCAGTCACTAGAACGACCTTTCAGAGCCGGCCGTGTTTTCCTTTTTATCCCCTTGAATGCCCAGCAACCACTTCAATGTTAACGCTAATATCGCCTAATCTATGTTTTAAATTATGGCTATGTGTCTAATCTGCCCGTCGCATTATCAATGACCCATTTCCAGTCAACATTGTCGATGCGGATTGTTTTTTTATCGGTTCATTTCCGTTTTATAGCATTTTGAAAAGCCCTCGTTTTCAAGAAGAAGAAAAAAGAATCCCTGATAAACGCTGATGTACTGTAATATTCTAGAACGTTGTCATTTTTCGGCCTATTTATGAATCGTTTTCAAATAAACGCTAGATTATCGATAGTATATTATGTGTACGTATGCACGCTGGTGCTGCAAGCTGTAAATCGATTATCTTATTTCCTGATCACTCGCACAGTCAAAACAGCCATATCACATATAGGGGGAAAGCTTATATCTCCGTGAAAACAGGTCTGATTATCCTAAGACTGGTAAAATAGATTCCTTACCTGAGATCAGATGGTATCCAAATGGATTATTCCAATTCTTGATCGACCATTCCAAAAATCGATCCTTTTATTGATCCCACGCGTATACTGTAAAACAGCAGAGTCCGGGTTTTTTTCCGCATGCATTTTCATTGAGTCCAATCCAAAAGGGTGAATTACCATCTGGGAGACGATAGGGGGCGCTTTCTTCCACATCTGAGCGCCTGGGGTGGCTGATTTACCAACGGTAGACTCGGTTGATGAAATATGAATTCAGATCGCTAATCAACCCGAGAAAACTCGGGTTGGGCATTCAAAGTGTTAAGGACCAGCCAGTCACTAGAACAGGTTCCATAGGTTCCAACATTCCATTCCAATATTGATATAATGATATCCTGCTTACTGACGTAGGTCATTATCGTGTTGTGACCTGTAATATACTGTGTGTGTGTGTGTGTGTGTGTGTGTGTGTGTGTGTGTGTGTGTGTGTGTGTGTGTGTGTGTGTGTGTGTGTGTGTGTGTGTGTGTGTGTGTGTGTGTGTGTGTGTGTGTGTGTGTGTGTGTGCAGGATGATCCAGGTGGAGAGGGAGTCTGCAGACCTGCGCTCTGATGAGATCGAGTCTCGTGTGAACAGCGGCAGCATGGACGGCCTCAACGTGACACTCCGCCCCCGCGCCCTGCCCAACTCCGCCACCGCCCAATCACTGGCCTCCTCCTCGTCCCCGCCCACAAGCGGACGCTCCACCCCCAAACACAACGCCCGCAGCGCCAGCCACCAGCTGGGCATCATGACCCTGGTCAGAGAAAACACGTTAATAGGGATGTTCGATATTGGCTTTTTTATCGATATCCGATATACCGATATTGTCCAACTCTTAATTTCCGATACCGATATCAACCGATACCGATATATGCAGGGTTTCCCCCCCCAAAAAAAACGGAATAATTTCAGGTAATTAACATTACATATCTCTTGTTGTGGAATTAACACAACATTATGCATACTTTTGACAATAAATAAAATCTGAATTTGTTCTTACTTGCTTGCCTGGGTAAATAAAGGTTAAATAAATGTAAAAAAAAATAATAATACATTTCTTTTTAAACCGATAATTTCCGATATCACATTTGTATACCAATATCGGCCGATAATATCGGACATCCCTACACTACCACACTACCAAGAGGTTAACCCTTTCACTGGGACAATACAGAAGGTTAACCCTTCCACTGCCACACGACAAATGGTTAACCCTTTCACAACCACACTACAGAATGTTAACCCTTTCACTACCACACTACAGACGGTTAACCGTCTGTAGTATGGTAGTGAAAGGTTAACGTAAGGTTATGTATATAACCAAGTTCTATGAATTATGGTGACGCTCAGCGTCAGTCTGCACGCACTTCACTTCGTGCACGAGCACTGAATAAAGGATTCCACAATGTACCTTTACATCCCAACATTCGTCTGGCCACACCCCTATCCGCTTACCTTCATAAGCAGGTGTGTGGTCACCTACTCGCCTCCTTCCCAAACTTTCACCACAAGGTGAGATCAAGGACCGCAGTGGCGTCCTGACGCTGAGTGTCACCATAATTCATAGAACTTGGTTATATACATAACCTTACGTTCTATTTCATTATGGCTCCGCTCAGCGTCAGTCTGCACAAGAGGAGCTGAGCGGGAGCCAGAAGCTCGACAAATGTACCCCGCTGAGGCCCCCCACAACCATCAGACCGGGGAGGACCGAGCCCCCCGACCCTCCCTAATGGAGGATACCCTCCCTATTGGAGGACGGGAGGGAGACGGATCCGACCGTGCGAAGAGGAACTCAAGCAACTCAACGCACAGGGTGAGCAGATCGTGGCTTGACCCCACGACTACACACACGCACAACCCGCATGCCACCAGGGAACGAATGGAAGGAACAACCCTTGTTACTGCCCCCAAAATCACGGAGTCAAGAGCAAACTCAACCCCGTGGCAAGGCCGTAGCAGCGGAGCGCGAAGGAAGACCCAGACCCACTGAAGGGACTGGATCCCCTGGAAAAAGGGGGCCCGGAGAGGTCAATGACGCCAGGCATCAAGACCCCACCAGGCGGTCACTTAGTGACACCGCCCCCCACATCGCCAGCGTATTCGGACAGGGCCCCTCCAAGAGTGGGCCCTTTCCCCCCATTAGTACACCGCCTGGCACACTGACCCTGCAACACAGGCAGTCAGCATGGCCATAAAGCATTCAAAAGGTTAACCAACGGAAGCAGGCAGCGCACCGGGGAAACCAGGCAGCAGGCTGTATACCCGAGCCTGGAGCACTGCGGACGAGACAGGTGCCAAAGGGGTCAACTGAAAACAGCCCCCCCGGCGGAAGGGGCGTATGCTGGCATTGTTGCGCACCATGACAAAGCCTCCATAAAAAAAACCCACCCAGAGGGGTCGAGGCAGAGAAGGCTGACACGATTGGCAGACGTCATGAACGTGCAGGGGCACACTCAACCGGGTAACCCGGGAGTTGACTCTGCTCCAACACACCAGGGAATCAACCACCCTCTTGGTACCACATACGGTGGTTGTTCCTATAACCCCTCAAGAAAAAAGGGTTATCCCAGGCCTACGGTTTCAACAAAACATTACTTCGGACCGGGCCCGGCGGCTCGGGAAGCACACAGGGTTACCAGAGGAGGTCCAGAAGACCACCCCAACAGCCCCCTCTTCGCCATGCGTGAGAGAGGAGCGAAAGAAATGAGAATCAGCCCCTTATGATAGTGCCAGGTACAACGTGTACCCAACAAAGGGTCTCCATAACGCCTAACCCTGTGACACCCGGGCCGACCCGGCATTTTGCCCCCCGAAAAAAGCACAAGTCCCTCAGGGTACCAGAACAGCAGATCTGCATCCCCGGCGGACAACGGGTTAACTGACCTGGACCAGCGCGACCAGAACCAGTCCCGTGCCCTAACCACGCCGACATGCCCACTCCAGATGAGGGGGTAGGTATGTGTGTCGATCTAAAACATGAAAAGAGGGCGCCACCCAGACGGTCCCATTTGTACCGCGCTCAGTGGCCCACCCCAAGGGCGTGAGACCCCTCTACCTATGTTCTGATCTATTCCGTTAACATCCCCCAGATATGAACGAGAATTCATCGAGACAACCTAGTAAACTGCCGCTCGGAAGAGACAAAACTCCATCCCAGTTGCCCTATAAAAACGCTGTTTTAATAACGAGCAACCAAGGCATACTAGCCCCCTGCCTGGGAGAACGACACAGAGCCGTCGTGCTTCATGTTCTTTCCTCTTTTTATTTAAAAAAGAAAGAAACACAGACTGACATGAATCCCACGTGACGCAGCTGAGGGTAATTTTTTTTACATTTTTACATCCCGCCACCCTTGCCACAGGGAGGAGACGGAAATCCCCAGAGAGACTTCCCACGCGAGCTGTATAGATTGAAAAGAAATATTGCAACATTGAGCTATGTAACACTTGGGTCAGGGCTCTCCGAGGAGGAGCCACTGAACCAATACACACTCAATAATCGAATTGAATCGAATACACACACAATAGAGCAGAACTCCTTTTTTTGAAGTTCTACTCACCTTGACAATCTGAGGAGGAGGCTCTGAACTCTGAGGAGTCTCCCTCACTGGGAAGGAGAGTCCGAACTCACAGAAGGCACTTCTCCCTGAGGAGGAGCTTTGTGAGGAGGAGCTCTGACAACTCCCTGAAACAGATCCATAACATGGACCTGAACAACCCACGGAAATCTTACCAATAGAGACGCGCTCAGAGACGTACTCTATGGCGGGGGAATTTCCGCGGTGCACACGCCCAATCTTCCAGGGCATGGGACCAGGAAACTCCCCCCCCCCTTACCCTGTAACGTGCCGAACAGCAACGTGACAGGAACCTTGAAGGACAGGTGACACTGGCACAATGACATTGACTGCACTGCACTAGTCCGTACTGGATCTCTGCACACTTCACTTTATATATATATATATATATATATATATATATATATATATATATATATATATATATATATATATATATATATATATATATATATATATATATGTATTTTATTTATTGATTAATCCCCCACTGCACTGTTTTCGTTTCTTGTCTGTGTTGGTGTTTGTTTACTGTGAAAAAAGAAACCCTCACCCATGATACGATGTAATGACAAATAGAGCATGACACAGTCATAGCATGCTACAATTTTGCTACATGAAGCATCTAATAGCCTCACATAGCTCATGCGCTAACCTGCTACCTGAGTTTTACTAAGGAAAAACACAGAACAGAGAGGGCCCCTTTAAGAGCCCCGGTCCAGACTTACACATGTGCTTCTGTGGGCCAAACCTAACCCAGTTGTAGATCACAACGACACACACAACCCTTCATCACAACAAAAAATGGCAAAAGTACACTCTTACTACAGAGGAACGCCGTTTTTCATAACGAGAGAAGACAGAAGTCCTCGATTATGTATTGGCCACAGGCCTTGCTAAGCACACATGATAAGTGACCAAACAACCTTTTCTTTAGGAAAAAATTGTTTCTCAAGCAGAAAGCACAACCCCAGCAATTAAGCTGAGGGTTACATCGTATCCCCACAAACACAGTGACACAATATATTGTAACCAAACATGTCTGAGAGGAGGGGGGGAAGCCCCAGGGAAACCGGGGGGTCACCCCTCCTATCTTACCCTTGATACGACCAAGGCGAACAGGCACCTTTGTTAATGTGTGAACATGCTGTTCATTGTCATCACAGGCTGAGAAAAAAGATTCATTCCTCAATCACATGTCACTAAGCATAGCTTTACAGGTTAATAACCCTCTTAGTTGTGAGTTCACCCACGGTACAACGTTACATGAACACACATGTTCTCATCATAACCAAACCAGTTCATTTTTACACATGTAAAAAACAACGCCGATTTACTACAGAGAGAAGCTATACCAGTGACAAGACAATTCACACACAACACGCGTTGTATCCTCAATGTATTGCAGCAACACATGTTTTGGAAACATCGTTATTACAAAACATTTAGAAGGGAAGAAAAGAAGAAGTGTTTAAAGTCCGGAGGACTCCTACCTTCACCCTGAACGCAGGCCGAGAGAACAGCAAAACTGGTTAACGGGACACCGAGTTGAACCCAGCATCTCCTGCGCCGGTGATGAGGGTATGTCCGCAACGCCACCCAGCCGTTGTTCTCCATGTTGACGAAGTCCTCGCTGGCACTGGCACCCGGGTGTAGGGTCGACTAACATCCTCTGTCAAAGATGACGTCGTAGTCAGAGTGTTTAAGGCATGTTATAGTCACACAACGTTTCAGCAGTGTAGCATTAAGCTAACAGCCGTCCGACTGATAGCAACAAGCTAACGTTTACTAGCCTGGTGAACACAACGAGCTAGCGCCGCAGCTAACAGCTGACTGGCTAACAACAGTAAGCCACAACTAGCACGCCAGCTAAGCAGCTATCACCTGAGCTATCACCTACACAACGACATAACAAGCCACACTTCAGACAGGCCGCTGTCCAAGTCCCTCCCCATCCTAGGAGGGAAAAGAAAAAGAAATGTCAAACACAGTTTTCAACAGTGATTTACCAGACATACAGCGGAGCCAGCACAATTCCCATCCGGGCTGTAGCCGACTTTGAGCATGGAACTCCCGATAAAGAAGATCATATGCCCACATTTCCTCGTTAGGGTGTACTTCCACATTTATGTGAAAGATGGGGCCTGCACGGGACAGAGAAGCATCCGCTCGTCCAGATAATCCCGGGTTTTTCCCAGGTCTTGGTCGCGGCCCACTAGATTGACCATCATGGGCGTCAGACCAAGATCCTCCGTCCGTTGCTTAAGAAGCCGAGCAGAGGACCCCAGACCGGAGTCGGCGTTCGTAAAATTGTCAGCTAACCCCCATAGCATAAACAGACAACCAGAGCTTGCAAGCAAAACAATACTCACCCCACCCGGAAGCAAACCGATTTCTCACAACAGCCGGTGCTTCCTACAGTCCAGCTGTATGACCGGAGGGCAACCCCATCCAGCCGCAGCAAGGAGGACTGCAGTCGGGGAGTACATCAGCGCCGCGAGCCCCTAATACGAAAAAGCCGGTGGAGGTCAGAATGATCATCATCTTCCAGACACTCCAGTGACGAAGACAATATCGCCGTATTTTCTCGAAAATAGTGAGAGAGAAAATAAAGATATGATGTCAACGTATCTTCCGGTTCCAACTTTCTTCAGCTAACAACCTCGTCAAGTGTGGGATCTACCGAAGGCACTTCCTTGTGGTGAAAGTGAAGAAGGAGGTGAGTAGGTGACCACACACCTGCTTATGAAGGTAAGCGGATAGGGGTGTGGCCAGACGAAGGTTGGGATGTAAAGGTACATTGTGGAATTTTTTATTCAGTGCTCGTGCACGAAGTGAAGTGCGTGCAGACTGACGCTGAGCGGAGCCATAATGAAATAGAACCTTATGTAGTGTGGTAATGAAAGGGTTAATGTCCCCATGGGCCAGACACGTCTTCTTTAATTAAACAAGTCACATCACAATAAATCAAGAACAAAACAAAAACACCATGAAGTCCAAAAGATTTTAAATAAATTAATGCAACACTCCCAGACATACCCCACGCGAAGGTAAGGGAAAAACTCACTAAAACCTAGCAATAGGAAAAAATGCACCACACACTCTTTTTACTATACTTGTGAGGTACATTAACTTCCATCCTGACCTTAACCTAACTTGAATTACATTAGATCAGATTAGATTAAAATGTATTGCATCATTAAACAGCACAAGTAGGCTACAGTACAACAAAAATAAGTTTGGCATCCAACCAGAGTGCAAATGTAACAGTAAAGTGCAACAGTGATTTACAATGTACAGGTGATTATACTGGGTATAAAGTATATAAATGAGTACTACTGAGGAATAGTGCTAATTAGAGGTATGTACATAGTTGTAGTATTAATATGTACAGTGATACAGGTATCAAGTCATACTGGCCAGCAGTGTAACTAGTAAGAGTAGGTAAGGGATATGTACAGATATAGATGTAGTATCTAAATATATGTAAGAATGTGTATTTCCTGACTCAAAAAGGCCAGATATTGTGACCAATATCACCACTGCTACTCTCACTTACCTACAAAACACTGGTGCTGTAAGCATGACTTCTCTGACTTGTAAACAAATAGCTAGTTTTGCGAGTGTAATCTAATGCCTGATTTATACTCAGACGACACAGTGGTTGGGAAGGTTGCGGCGAGCCCGCTGAGCTCCTCCCACAAGCCTACCGGCGACGCCCACATGCAGCTGGACAGCGTAGAGCTGTGATTGGCCGCCGCCCTGGGCTGGGCCTGACGTACTTCCGTATTTACCATTCCATTATCGATTGTGATTAACTACATCACAAACATCGACCAAATCGAAGAAAGACTGGCAGAGGAAGTCCGAAAATATAGCCATTTGTGCCACCTAGTGGTTCAGCAGTTTACTGCATCCCACGTGTTGAACTGATGTGGAAGTATGTTTGTCTAGCTCCCACACGCAAAACCATTTCAGCCTTAAATTACCATCTTTAGATAATAAAGTACTCAACCTCTACTGTCTTTAACTATGAATGAACACAACACTCTAACTCACCATCTTTAGATAATAAAGTACTCAACCTCTACTGTCTTTAACTATGAATGAACACAACACTCTAACTCACCATCTTTAGATAATAAAGTACTCAACCTCTACCGTCTTTAACTATGAATGAACACAACACTCTAACTCACCATCTTTAGATAATAAAGTTCTCAACCTCTACTGTCTTTAACTATGAGTGAACACAACACTCTAACTCACCATCTTTAGATAATAAAGTACTCAACCTCTACTGTCTTTAACTATGAGTGAACACAACACTCTAACTTACCATCTTTAGATAATAAAGTACTCAACCTCTACTGTCTTTAACTATGAGTGAACACAACACTCTAACTCACCATCTTTAGATAATAAAGTACTCAACCTCTACTGTCTTTAACTATGAGTGAACACAACACTCTAACTCACCATCTTTAGATAATAAAGTACTCAACCTCTACTGTCTTTAACTATGAATGAACACAACACTCTATCTCACCATCTTTAGATAATAAAGTTCTCAACCTCTACTGTATTTAACTATGAATGAACACAACACTCTAACTCACCATCTTTAGATAATAAAGTACTCAACCTCTACTGTCTTTAACTATGAATGAACACAACACTTAAACATGGTTCTATCCAGAAACTTTGAAAGCTAACTTATGTGGTTCTTTATCTCAAGGGTTTAAAATAATAAGAATGTTATTATATTTAGTGGCTGCTTGTCTAACCATGTCTTTGTTCCTCTAACAGCCCAGTGACTTGAGGAAGCACCGCAGGAAAGTAGCAGTAAGTTCTGTCTTCTCTCCCACATAACCTGTTTAGGGCAGCCATGCTGGTAGTTCCTGACATGCTGCTTAGAACATCCATGTTTGTAGTTCCTGACAGGTTGTTTTAACTTGTTTAGGGCAGCCATGTTTGTAGTTCCTGACAGGCTGTTTATGGCAGCCATGTTTGTAGTTCCTGACAGGCTGTTTAGGGTATCCATGTTTGTAGTTCATGACAGCCTGTTAAGAGCAGCCATGTTTGTAGTTCCTGACAGCCTGTTGAGAGCAGCCATGTGTGTAGTTCCTGACAGGCTGTTTAGGGTATCCATGTTTGTAGTTCCTGGCAGCCTGTTTAGGGTATCCATGTTTGTAGTTCCTGGCAGCCTGTTCAGAGCAGCCATGTTTGTAGTTCCTGACAGCCTGTTCAGAGCAGCCATGTTTGTAGTCCCTGACAGGCTGTTTAGGGCAGCCATGTTTGTAGTTCCCAACAGACTGTTTGGATCAGCCATTATTGTAGTTCATGTCAGGCTGTTTGGGGTAGCCATGTTTGTAGTTCATGACAGGTTGTTTGGGGCAGCCATGTTTGTAGTTCATGGCAGGCTGTTTAGCACAGCCATGTTTGTAGTTTTCCATTTGTAGTTCTCTTGTCTCTGATGTCTCTTGTCTCCTGACGTCCTCAGTCTCCTACGGAGGTGCGCGAGGACAAGGCCACCATCAAGTGTGAGACGTCTCCTCCCTCGTCTCCTCGCAGCCTGCGGCTGGAGACCAACTTCGCCCAACTCACCGGCAGCCTGGAGGACGGACGGGGGTACACACACACACACACACAGACACACACACATACACACCAGACACACACACACACAGACACACACACACACACAGACACACACACATACACACCAGACACACACACACACAGACACACACACACAGACACACACACACACCAGCAGGGCTTGACATTAACACCCGCCACCCGCCAAATGCGGGTAGAATTCGGCTGTGGCGGGTAACTCCGTCATTCTACCCGTCACAGTGACTAGTGACTTTTTTTCTATGAAAAAAAACATTGTAGTCTACAAAAGGCATCGGCAATAATTAAGTAAATCCAAGTGATACTACATAATACTACAACTTCCACAACAATTCGGAAAAGTGCATTACCAGCCAGATCCTGGTAGTGGTGCTGTCTCGAGAATGGAGTACTCCTTGTTTTCAGACTGGATGTTAAAATTATTTAGTGTGGTGATTTTTGGCTGCAATTGACCTGTCTTGTGGTACAGGAATATCATGTGATTTATTTTTGTTTATCTTACCTCTATGCATCCCGACAGTCTCGACAGATCTGTATTTGGCTATATGTATATAATTATATATGTGTGTATATATGGGCTGACCCGTTTCAATGTCTTGACCCTTGACCTCAGCAAGCAGAAGAAAGGCATCAAGTCTTCTATTGGCCGTCTGTTTGGGAAGAAGGAGAAGACTCGTCTGGAGCAGAGTCTGATGAGGGAGGGCCAACCTCTACCTGCCATGCCAGGTGAGTCTAATGAGGGAGGGCCAACCTCTACCTGCCCTGCCAGGTGAGTCTGATGAGGGAGGGCCAACCTCTACCTGCCCTGCCAGGTGAGTCTAATGAGGGAGGGCCAACCTCTACCTGCCCTGCCAGGTGAGTCTAATGAGGGAGGGCCAACCTCTACCTGCCCTGCCAGGTGAGTCTGATGAGGGAGGGGCCTCTACCTGCCCTGCTAGGTGAGTCTGATGAGGGAGGGCCAACCTCTACCTGCCCTGCCAGGTGAGTCTGATGAGGGAGGGCCAACCTCTACCTGCCCTGCCAGGTGAGTCTGATGAGGGAGGGCCAACCTCTACCTGCCCTGCCAGGTGAGTCTAATGAGGGAGGGCCAACCTCTACCTGCCCTGCCAGGTGAGTCTAATGAGGGAGGGCCAACCTCTACCTGCCCTGCCAGGTGAGTCTGATGAGGGAGGGCCAACCTTTACCTGCCCTGCCAGGTGAGTCTAATGAGGGAGGGCCAACCTTTACCTGCCCTGCCAGGTGAGTCTGATGAGGGAGGGCCAACCTCTACCTGCCCTGCCAGGTGAGTCTGATGAGGGAGGGCCAACCTCTACCTGCCCTGCCAGGTGAGTCTAATGAGGGAGGGCCAACTTTTACCTGCCCTGCCAGGTGAGTCTGATGAGGGAGGGCCAACCTCTACCTGCCCTGCCAGGTGAGTCCGATGAGGGAGGGCCAACCTCTACCTGCCCTGCCAGGTGAGTCTGATGAGGGAGGGCCAACCTCTACCTGCCCTGCCAGGTGAGTCCGATGAGGGAGGGGCCTCTACCTGCCCTGCTAGGTGAGTCTGATGAGGGAGGGGCCTCTACCTGCCCTGCCAGGTGAGTCTGATGAGGGAGGGGCCTCTACCTGCCCTGCCAGGTGAGTCTGATGAGGGAGGGGCCTCTACCTGCCAGGTGAGTCTGATGAGGGAGGGGCCTCTACCTGCCATGTCAGGTGACTCTGATGAGGGAGGGGCCTCTACCTGCCCTGCCAGGTGAGTCTGATGAGGGAGGGGCCTCTACCTGCCCTGTCAGGTGAGTCTGATGAGGGAGCGGCCTCTACCTGCCAGGTGAGTCTGATGAGGGAGGGGCCTCTACCTGCCCTGCCAGGTGAGTCTGATGAGGGAGGGGCCTCTACCTGCCAGGTGAGTGTGATGGGGGAGGGGCCTCTACCTGCCCTGCCAGGTGAGTGTGATGAGGGAGGGGCCTCTACCTGCCAGGTGAGTCTGATGAGGGAGGGGCCTCTACCTGCCCTGCCAGGTGAGTCTGATGAGGGAGGGGCCTCTAAGTGCCCTGCCAGGTTAGTGTGATGGGGGAGGGGCCTCTAAGTGCCCTGCCAGGTGAGTCTGATGAGGTAGGGGCCTCTAAGTGCCCTGCCAGGTTAGTGTGATGAGGGAGGGGCCTCTACCTGCCCTGCCATGAGTCTGATGGGGGAGGGGCCTCTACCTGCCAGGTTAGTGTGATGGGGGAGGGGCCTCTACCTGCCCTGCCATGAGTCTGATGGGGGAGGGGCCTCTACCTGCCCTGCCAGGTGAGTCTGATGTCAGTCTGTACACTAGAGTCTGATGAAGGGAACCTCTGGCTTAGCACAAACAATAGAATAGAAGTACTTTATTAATCCAGAGGGAAATTCAGCACCACAGATCGCTCACAATAAACATTTAGGTAGTTCAAAATGGAAGCGGAGACTGATCAGGCTAGCTGGTCCGTATCCATTAATTTGTGTTAAAGGAACACTCCAACATTTTGGGAAATTAGCTTATTTGCCATCTACCCTGGAGTGAGACAAGAAGATACATACCCTTTTCTTCTCTGTGCGTGCAGTAGGAGTGGGAAGACGTTGGGAACTAGGCTAATGGAGGAACCTACTTCCAGTGACTGACGCTAAGCTAGGCTAACGGTGCGCGTCTTCCCACTCCTACTGCATGCACAGAGAAGAAAAAAGGTATGCATCTTCTTGTCTAACTCCAGGGTAGATGGCAAATAAGCTAATTTCCCAAAATGTTTGGAGTTTTCCTTTAAACTAAGCTGGCTTGCAGCCAGGTAGTTTCCTACTGAACGCACAGAGAGGACATTGGTATCTATGCTCTTGTCTGACTCTGGAGGAGGGGGTGTACCTACAGTATAATGTTGGCGTGCTCCTTTAACTGTGTGTGTGTGTGTGTGTGTGTGTGTGTGTGTGTGTGTGTGTGTGTGTGTGTGTGTGTGTGTGTGTGTGTGTGTGTGTGTGTGTGTGTGTGTGTGTGTGTGTGTGTGTGTGTGTGTGTGTGTGTGTGTGTGTGTGTGCGCACTGTGTTTCAGACTTTGAGATGGGCATTGGAGACACCATGACTCTAGGTAAACTGGGCACCCAGGCAGAGAGGGATCGCAGAATGAAAAAGAAGTAAGCACTCTTCTTCTTCTTCTTCTTCTTCTTCTTCTTCTTCTTCTTCTTCTTCTTCTTCTTCTTCTTCTTCTTCTTCTTCTTCTTCTTCTTCTTCTTCTTCTTCTTCTTCTTCTTCTTCTTCTTCTTCTTCTTCTTCTTCTTCTTCTTCTTCTTCTTCCTCTTCTTCTTCTTCTTCTTCTTCTTCTTCTTCTATTCTTCTATTCTTCTATTCTTCTCTCTACTTCTCTCTTCTCCTTTCTACTTCTCTCTTCTTCTTCTTCTTCTTCTCTTCTTCTCTCTTGATTAATTTCCCCCTCTGCTGTTTCCATTTGACCAATGGAGGGATAAGTATTTCTATTCTCTCTCTCTTCTCTCTCTTCTCTCTCTCCTCTATCACCCCTATCTTCTCTCTCTTCTCTCCTCTCTCTCCTCTCTCTTCCCTCTCTTCTCTCTATCTCTTATCTCTCTTCTCTCTCCTCTCTCTCCTGCCTCTTCTCTATCTTCTCTCTTCTCTCTCTCCTCTCTCTCCTCTCTCTTCTCTCCTCTCTCTCCCCTCTTCTCTCTCCTCTCTCCCCTCTCTGTCTCTCTTCTCTCTCCTCTCTCTCCTCTCTTCCCTCTCTTTTCTCTCTTCTCTCTCCTCTCTTCTCTCTTCTCTCTCCTCTCTCTCTTCCCTCTCTCTTCTCTCTTCTCTCTCTCCTCTCTCTCTCCTCTCTCTCCTCTGTCTCCTTCTCTCTCTTCTCTCTCCTCTCTCCCTTCTCTCTTTTCTGTCTCTCTCTCTCCTCTCTTTCCTCTCTATTCTCTCTCTCCTCTATCTTCCACCTTAGACACGAGCTCTTGGAGGAGGCCAGGAGGAGAGGTCTTCCGTTCGCTCAGTGGGAC
>NW_028173622.1:42500-45000 GCF_963971535.1 Notolepis coatsorum
GCCGGTAATGCACTTTCTCGAATTCAAAGAGTAGGGTAAATCTGCAGTGCCGCTCGGCGACCTTGAATAGGTTATTAAAATGGAATAAAAGCCAAAACAACTTGCCACGGATATATCCGTCCTTCAGTCCATTAACCCTTTCTCCGCCGATGACGTGTTAAGACGTCATTCTCCGCCATGCATAATCTTCTAATGACGTCTTACAGCGTCTTTGAGATCAATATTTCATATTTTCGTCATGGTATTCACATTTCACCCACGGAGTGTTTGCTCGCGTTGTAGGACTCCGCTCAACTCTCCAACGCCTCATTACCGCCACCTGGTGGCCGATCGGCAAGTTGCCAAAACCGGAAGTCACCGGAAGTGCTTAGTCCGTCCCCTATTCTGTCCGGCCACTCGCTATCGCTCGCGGGACTCTATCGAGACACCGTGCATATCGATCCGTTGCCATAACTCAATAAACAATATGATTGGACGTGTATTAGTATTATACAAACCGGAACTGGATCACCTAGATCAACATCCCATAATAGCGATCACTCATCACCCAACGGTAAGAGGAGACTGGGGTGAGTTTCAGCGTTTTTCTTTACCATTTTCGATACAAACTGCTCTGATCTATATATCACCCATACTACATAAATCATTTAACGTCGGTCATTGAATTATAAACGACCCCCCCCTCCGGTCAACCGCAGATGATCAGTCAACACGTCTGGGACCGTGTACAGTTGAAATTTTTAATATAGCATGGATCGGTATCAAACTGCATTTGATGATCTAATATATGCATTTATGGCTATATCTCACGTTCTATGAAATACTGCAGAAAACGATAAAAACATATTTATACTCTAGAACCGTATTATTGTATGAATGTGTGTAAAACGTTCCTACATCCTGAACGATAGATAATTGATGTTGAATGGGCCATAGTAATGTCAATTTAGCAATACAATTTAAAAAGTTATAGCCCTGCAAAGAAGGTGAACATCTCCATAGAGGGGTGGGCAATTATTTTTCCCAGGGGGCCGAATGAGCAACTGAAAATATGTTGGAGGGCTGGGCCAAAATTCCAAACTAAATTATGCATAATATACATTTTATTTCTACATAAAAAGCAGTAAATGGCATTGTTTTGACCCCTGACAAATAGAGCTGGCAGAGAGGCTACAAGGATGAGAATAAGCTCCGGCAAAGAATGGGTTAAGCATGGATTCGAAACACGGATATATACACGTTGTTGGGCGGGATTGTGTTAAGGTCCAGTCCCCCGGTCTCTCCCTCCAGACCCTGGCCTACGGCGACATGAACCACGAGTGGATCGGTAACGAGTGGCTGCCCAGCCTGGGTCTGCCTCAGTACCGCTCCTACTTCATGGAGTGCCTGGTGGACGCGCGCATGCTGGACCACCTCACCAAGAAGGACCTGAGGACCCACCTCAAGATGGTCGACAGCTTCCACAGGTCAGTGGTGCTGTTTGATCTGCCGGCTGCTTTCATCTGGACGCACTGGACATGGAGATGAGGAGACTGATGAGGGTGTGCGTGTGTGTGTGTGTGTGTGTGTGTGTGTGTGTGTGTGTGTGTGTGTGTGTGTGTGTGTGTGTGTGTGTGTGTGTGTGTGTGTGTGTGTGTGTGTGTGTGTGTGTGTGTGTGTGTGTGTGTGTGTGTGTGTGTGTGTGTTCTCCTTGTGTGTCATCAGGGCTAGTCTACAGTACGGCATCATGTGCTTGAAGAGACTCAATTATGACAGAAAAGACCTGGACAGAAGAAGAGACGCCAGTCAGGATGACATGAAAGGTACAGATACACACACACACACAAATTTGATTGATTGAACAGATTGCAGAATGGGTACAATACAGTACGGCTCAATACACACAATTGTTAAGAGGATGCAGACCAGAGAAAGACTTTCATCTTGTTTACACCAGGGTCCCCCATTTTCAATTCATAATGAATTGTAAGTAAGGGTGCAATTAGCACCGTGCAATCCATTCTTTGTGGATCTAGCCAACAGTCCTCATATCCCTCCTAGTTACACACAGTCCTCATATCCCTCCTAGTTACACACAGTCCTCATATCCCTCCTAGTTACACACACTCCTCATATACCTCCTAGTTACACACAGTCCTCATATCCCTCCTAGTTACACACAGTCCTCATATCCCTCCTAGTTACACACAGTCCTCATATCCCTCCTAGTTACACACTGTCCTCATATCCCTCCTAGTTACACACAGTCCTCATATCCCTCCTAGTTACACACAGTCCTCATATACCTCCTAGTTACACACTGTCCTCATATCCCTCCTAGTTACACACAGTCCTCATATACCTCCTAGTTACACACAGTCCTCATATACCTCCTAGTTACACACAGTCCTCATATCTCTCCTAGTTACACACAGTCCTCATATACCTCCTAGTTACACACAGTCCTCATATCCCTCCTAGTTACACACAGTCCTCATATCCCTCCTAGTTACACACAGTC
>NW_028173622.1:47500-50948 GCF_963971535.1 Notolepis coatsorum
TGGGAGTTTGAGTTATTTGCCATGTTTCAAGTCTCTTTGGTGTTTGCAATTTGTGGGAAGTATATGTCTCTGATGTCTTGGTATAGTGGGCAGGTTGTTAAGAAGTGTAGCTCGGTTTCCACCTCATCTTGTGTGCAGTGGGTGCATAGTCTGTCTTCTCTTGGGAGCCAGGTCTGCCTATGGCAGCCTTTCTCGATGGCTAGGCTGTGCTCGCTGAGTCTGTACCTAGTCAAGGATCTCCTTAGTTTTGGGTCAGTCACAGTGCTCAGGTATTCTGCCACTGTGTACTCTCTGTTTACGGCCAAATAGCATTTCAATGTGCTCTGTTTTTGGGGTTGTTTCTTTCCAATGTGTCAGATAGTTTTCTTTTAGTTTTCTTATAATTTGGTTAGTCCAGTGTGGTTTCTGTCTGGTGGCTCTGTTTGTGTTTGTGAGCAGAGTCCCAGAACCATCTGGCTGAGTGGGCATCTCTCAAGGGTCTCTCTGTAGGTGAGGGCTATGTTGTGGAGTGTGTCTGGGTCACTTTCTTATAGGTGATTATAGAATTGAAATGCTCTTTTTTGGATTTTGATAATTAGTGGGTATCTTCCTAGTTCTGCTTGCATGCATTATTTGGTGTTTTCCGTTTGGTGCGGAGAATGGATTTGCTAAATTCTGCATGCAGAGTCTCAATTGGGTGTTTGTCCCATTTAGTGAAGTCTTGGTTTGCAAGTGGGCCCCAGACTTCGCAACCATACAGGGAAATGGGTTCTATGACGGAGTCTAATATTTTTAGCCCGATTTTATTGGAATGTCTAGCTTATGTCTCTCTCTCTCTCTCTCTCTCTCTCTCTCTCTCTCTCTCTCTCTCCTCTCTCTCTCTCTCTCTCTCTCTCTCTCTCTCTCTCTTACGGCACCTTGTGTATACTGCACCTTGTGTATACTGTACCTTGTGTATACTGTTTACTTTTACTCTTACTCATAGTATATTCTCATATCTATTTTTATAATCCAGATCTATTTCATTGCCTATATTTATGTCTTCATACTATTACCCTGCCCATACCTGTACCTCCCCTCCCCCATGCTGCTATGACAAAGGATCAATAAAGAAATATCTGAAATATCTTATAATATGTGACCTTTAACCTGTGAAACATCGGGCAAAAACAGGGCCATTTTTGTTTTTGTTTTTGATGACTGCATACCTTTTTTGCAAAGCTTAGCCTTATACGTTATACTTATAGCACATGCATGAGTCTGGAAGAGTAACATTCTGACGTTGCTAACACAATAAAGAATCACTTTGAGTGCTAATGAAATTACACACTGAAGTAAAAGTGTGTGTATTCACATTTCTGTTAGTGGTTGCCAGAGTTTTTAAGTTCCAGCATAAAGGTAGGAGCTGGAAAACACTGCGGTTCCATGGCCTGAAGTCTTACGTGGAATGAACTACCCACCCACCCCATTTAGGACAGCCGAATCTTGTCCAATCTTTCGCTGTCGACTAAGAACGCACTTCTTCAACCATTATCTGAAATAATGAAAAAAATGTAATCTAACCCTAACTAACCTTACTGTCTTGTCCTAATAAACTAACCTACACTGTAACACGCAACACTTTGATGAACATTGTTACTCAGCTGAAGAGATGTGCCCTTCGTGATGACTTGTCGTACAGACTCGTAAGTCGCTTTGGATAAAGCTCAGCTAAATGACTAAATGTAATGTAATGTTACGTAGGTCCAAATTTCATAAAAACCCCACGGAAAGTTGTGTTTGAGAAAGGTTTTTGTAATGTGTGTACCGGTAAAAATACAGCGTGATTATCCAAAATGGCCGTCCACTTCCATTCATTCTAACGCTTGAGTCGGGACAAAGGACTTCTTCGTCAACTTTCCCACCTTCCCCCACTCTCACCCGCCCGTCTGGGATCGCTTTCGGAGCGGACGCTCCTTGGCTACACGGTGATCAATCATTTTCGCCCTCATCGGTCTCTGGTCAGTTCAGGACCGTTCAGAACCGGACGTGGTCACTTGACGGAGCGGCCTCTCAAATGGCGCTCGCCGGATATATTTTAATGTAACTCGAGACCGAAGCACGCAATTGGTTGAGTGTGGTGGCGATCGAAAGCGGCAATTCCACTTTCAAACGGTGTATTGGATGCCTCAAAGTGCCGCGAGTGCGTGACGGCCCGCCGTCAGGCCATCCAATGTTTAAGAGGTTAAATAAAGAACTGTTCTTCCTCCTCTGCTCCCCCTCTCCTCCACCCTGCCCTCCTCCTCTCCTCCTCTCCTCCCCTCTCCCTGCCCTCCTCTCCCCTCTCCTCCTCTCCTCCCCCTCTCCTCCTCTCCTCCCACTCTCCTCCCCCTCTCCCTCTCTCCTTCCTCTCCTCCCACCTCTCCTCCCCCTCTCCTCCTCTCCACCACCCTGCCCTCCTCTCCTCCTCCTCTCCTCCTCTTCTCCTCCTCTCCTCCTCTCCTCCCCCCTCTCCCACTTCTCCTCCCCCCTCTCCCCCCTCCTCTACCCTGCCCTCCTCTCCTCTCTCCTCCCATCTCTCCTCCTCCCCTCCTCTCCTCCCACCTCTCCTCCCCCTCTCCTCCCCCTGCCCTCCTCTCCTCCCCCTCTCCTCCCCCCCCCCCCCCCCCGCGCTGCAGATGCTCTGGTCTGGACCACGAGCAGGTGACCCACTGGTGCAGTCCATTGGCCTGCGGGAGTACAGTGGGAACCTGCTGGAGAGCGGCGTGCACGGGGCGCTGATCGCTCTGGACGAGACCTTCGACTACAGCAGCCTGGCCCTCATCCTGCAGGTCCCCATGCAGAACACACAGGTAGGGGCCCTCATCCTGCAGAACACACAGGTAGGGGCCCCAGGTCCCCATGCAGAACACACAGGTAGGGCCCTCATCCTGCAGAACACACAGGTAGGGGCCCCCAGGTCCCCATGCAGAACACACAGGTAGGGGCCCCCAGGTCCCCATGCAGAACACACAGGTAGGGGCCCCCAGGTCCCCATGCAGAACACACAGGTAGGGGCCCCCAGGTCCCCATGCAGAACACACAGGTAGGGCCCCCAGGTCCCCATGCAGAACACACAGGTAGGGGCCCCCAGGTCCCCATGCAGAACACACAGGTAGGGGCCCCAGGTCCCCATGCAGAACACACAGTAGGGGCCCCCAGGTCCCCATGCAGAACACACAGGTAGGGCCCCCAGCCTGCAGAACACACAGGTAGGGGCCCTCAGCCTGCAGAACACACAGGTAGGGGCCCCCAGCCTGCAGGTCCCCATGCAGAACACACAGGTAGGGGCCCTCAGCCTGCAGAACACACAGGTAGGGGCCCTCAGCCTGCAGAACACACAGGTAGGGGCCCCCAGCCTGCAGAACACACAGGTAGGGGCCCTCGCCTGCAGAACACACAGGTAGGGGCCCTCAGCCTGCAGAAACACAGGTAGGGGCCCCAGGTCCCC
>NW_028173621.1:0-17500 GCF_963971535.1 Notolepis coatsorum
TTGACCTTCTGTGGGTGTGCAGGTGTTAACCCTCAACCTTCTGTGTGCAGGTGTTAACCCTCGACCTTCTGTCCGTGTGCAGGTGTTAACCCTCGACCTCTCCTCTGATGGGGGGGGGGGGGGGGGGGGGGGGGGCATACGCTCCAGAACCTCTCCTCTGATGGGGGGGGGGGCATACGCTCCAGAACCTCTCCTCTGATGGGGGGGGGGGGCATACGCTCCAGAACCTCTCCTCTGATGGGGGGGGGGGGGCATACGCTCCAGAACCTCTCCTCTGATGGGGGGGGGCCATATGCTCCAGAACCTCTCCTCTGATGGGGGGGGGGGGGGGGGGGGGGGGCATACGCTCCAGAACCTCTCCTCTGATGGGGGGGGGGGGGGGGGGCATCCGCTCCAGAACCTCTCCTCTGATGGGGGGGGGGGGGGGGCATACGCTCCAGAACCTCTCCTCTGATGGGGGGGGGGGCCATACGCTCCAGAACCTCTCCTCTGATGGGGGGGGGGGGCATACGCTACAGAACCTCGCCTCTGATGGGGGGGGGGGCATACGCTCCAGAACCTCTCCTCTGATGGGGGGGGGGGGGGGGGGGGGGGGGGCATACGCTCCAGAACCTCTCTCTGATGGGGAGGGGGGGGCCATACGCTCCAGAACCTCTCCTCTGATGGGGGGGGGGGGGGGGGGGGGGGGGCATACGCTCCAGAACCTCTCCTCTGATGGGGGGGGGGGGGGGGGGGCATACGCTCCAGAACCTCTCCTCTGATGGGGGGGGGGGGGGGGGGGGGGGCATACGCTCCAGAACCTCTCCTCTGATGGGGGGGGGGGGGGGGGGGGGGCATACGCTCCAGAACCTCTCCTCTGATGGGGGGGGGGGGGGGGGGCATACGCTCCAGAACCTCTCCTCTGATGGGGGGGGGCCATACGCGTTAATAATAATAATAATACATCAATTTTGTATAGCGCTTTTCCGAATGCTCAAAGACACTTACAATACTTTGATGAACATTGTTACTCAGCTGATAGAGTTGTGCTCTTCCTGATGGCTTGTCGTACAGAACTTGTAAGTCGCTTTGGATAAAAGCGTCAGCTAAATGACTAAATGTAAATGTAAATGTAAATAATAAAAAAAAAAACAATACAGTTTTAGTAGAAAAAATGTAAATAAAGAATTATTAAGGCTGTCAAAATTAATGCTTTAACTTTGGAGATTAATTTAAATTATTTAAAGCATTAAAATAAATGTATCTAGATTAATCTATGGAGTGAAACATCTTCAATCTCAGCGCCGCGGATATAAGAAAGAGGTCTAGCTGAGTCAATGTTGATGGTTTTGTTGAACATTTGTATTTCACAGGAGAGAAACTGTATTCAAAGAAAGCTATTAAAATAGTCTTTGAATCTAAATATACTTTATTTGTGTTGATTTTACATTAATTCCATGATTTTACTCAAGTAAATATCTGTTACAAGCTTCGGTCTTCAGTAGAAAAATGCTATTTTAATCTAGATTAATCTAGATTAATTACAGAAAATTGTGAGATTAATTAGTTAATTTGTTTTAATCTATTGACGGCACTAACAATGATATAAAAGGTGAGAGAGGAAGGAGTCCGAGGCTTGAAGGCACCTCCTCCAGAACCTCCTGCCACCCTGGCAGCTTCTGGCACCAGGGCCCCGTTCCATGTACCTGGATAACTGAGTTAGCCGGATAACTTTAGCTGGATAACTGGGTTAGCCGGACTTTCCGGTTCATGTACGTGGATTTTCCAGATCACCATGCCAACAGATCCAAAAGTTTGAGCCTGGTCGAAAGCAGAGTTCAAGTTCAAGTTAGCCGGATCACGCAGAGCCACGCCCCCGCAAAGAAAGTGACAGCTCGTTTCCTGAAACTATTCCCACAGTCTACGATCTGCATTATACCATTCTGAATTACGTTTTTGTGCTCCATTCTTCCAGAGGGGGCTTTTGAAATGTAAAATAGACCCAAAATGCTGATATTAAATTCACTTTGTCCTAAATAATGCACGTTATATATACCGTGGCGACGGTGGCGCTCGCTCGTGCGATGTACACATTATGTGGTTATTTTAATTGTAACTGGGATTAAGATGTCTGATGAGATGCGCTGTTTGACGGATTTTGAGAAATTGAATGAGCCGTTGACGTCACATGAATGAATGAGGATAAAGAAATAAAACTTCATTCAAAATAAGGAATATTCTAAACACGGGTCTCTCGTTCATTAATGTATAAACAATGAATTTATCCCATCTGGCACAGTGGTCCAGCGGTAGTGCTCAAGCCTGCCAACCTTGCGACCCGCGTTCAAATCCCGGTGTTTCCAATATGATTTTTTTGAATATAATATTAATGATTATACGCCAAAGTAGCCTGGTTTTAAGTTAAAATATTATAAATCTACATGCATTGAGGATGTCATTCTTTATATAGCTCTCAACGTGCACCAAATTGAATTATTCCTATATTGCAAAAAAAAGGAGACGACTAGGGTCTTGAACCCCGGTCGTCCGTGTGAAAGTCAAAAGAACAACCCGTTAGACCACATTGGAGATAAGTTAAAGATTGACTATACATCAATCAATGGGCAAGAGGGCCGTATCGTAATTCTGTATAACAGTTAACTAATTATTTTCGCTAGCAAGATCTCATTTGATTATTCAATCCAGCAGGCAAGTTTAAAGAAATATAATCTGATTGATTGAGGTAATGAGGGACTTAGAATTAGCCTATAGATAATGCATTTAACTTGTCGGCGAGGCGATTGAGCCGTATTGCAATCTGTCAATAAAGTCTTAAATCAATTAATCAATCAATGCCGTTGAGAATCAGGGTCTCTGCCATCGATACGTGCTGGCTTTTCACCTAAAACGGCCGCGCGCATTTAGCCTGACTCGCAAGTCTGGCTTGAGTTAACGAGACTGAATCCACCTTTGTGAAACAGGAAAATCCCGGCTTCGAACATCGGGTTAACTGAAGCTGGATAATGGACATGTTGATCGACTTAGTTGAACCACGTACATGAAACAGGGCCCAGGTCGTCCTGCTCAAACACAGGCTCCTGACTGAACATGGGCCACAAAGACTGAACTGTACAGACTTCAAACACAACTTTGGAACATGTATGCATATCATTTAAAATGCATTTTTTTTTAATTCTTTTTTATTATTATCTTTTTCCCCCTCCTCTTTTTCCGATTTTTCTCCCATCCCACTGTTAGTCGTTATGCCAATTCCCAACTCCCTTCCTGGTTGTTGCGCACCCCCCCCCTACTGTTGGTCCGAGAGGCCGGAGACTGTTACATGCTTTCCTCCGACACATGCGCAGCCAGCCGGCAGCCAGCCTGGCAGCTCAGATTCTCACCGGGAGAGTGTAACGTGTGGAAGGTCACACTACCTCCCTCCAGATCCTTCCTTCGCTGAGCAGGCCCCCCGACCGAACTGTAGGAGTATTTTTCTGTTTACAACGCCCAGGACCCACCCATCAGCTTTCCCACCCTCTAATACTGTCAATTGTATTAGTACGGACGACCAGCCAAACTGAAAACAATGTGGAGAGCTGGATTCGAACACGCGAACCCAGCGTCTCCAGCATTGGTGGTGAGTGCCTTGCCCACTGCACCACCTAGCCGCCCTAAAATGCAATTTTTAAGTGCAATTTCTTTTGGTGTACATAGAATATTCATTCATATATACGACCTGACCTCTGTGTCTTGGACGCTCATAGGTGTAGAGAGTGTTATGCAACACGGTGTTGCTGCTTTTCTAATTATAGCCACATTACACATGATGCGTCTCGACAACAACAACGTCAAACGTGGCCGACGACAGACTGTGTGTCAGGTGTTTGACAAGGATGTTTCATAATAGTGACGACTCTAATTCTTTTATTTTATTGTTTTGCTTGTCAAAAGAGGAAGGCCTGTTAGTGCAAACATTGACACCAAAATAATTATTTAATTTCAGAAGATTTCATTTGATTAATTTATTCATTCATTAATAAGGGAGCCGGGTTATATAGACTGTACAGAGTCAAAAGGCACCTGTAAAGATGATAAATGGACTGCATTTATATATCTCGACTGCATTTATATATCTGCTGCATTTATATATCTGGACTGCATTTATGTATCGCTTTTATCCAAAGAACTTTACAACTTTACACCCATTCACTCACACATTCACACACCGACGGTGGAGGCGACCATGCAACAAGGTGCCAACCTGCTCATCGGGTACAGTTAGGGGTTAAGTGTCTTGCTCAAGGACACTTTGACACGCTGCCCGGGAGGAGCTGGAATGGAACCGGGAACCTCCTGATTACCAGACGACCACTCTACCTCCTGAGACACTGTCACCACAAGATAAACAACGGAGTGTATTTATATCTTTTTCACTACCCCGATCACCCGGAGGGGTCCCCCCCCCACCATGAGAACCCCATGTATTTTTTTTCTAGTGTACTGGTGCTGGTACCAACCGTACCAATACTGGTACTGGTACTGATACTGGTGGTATTGTGAAGCGCAGTCACGAAGGGCTGGGGTGAGCAGCGGTGCTGTGGGTTAAACTCACTCTCTCATCCTCAAAAGACACATAGACGGGCGGTCAGGTGGCGTAGCAGAGATTGCGTTCGTCACCAACACCGGAGACGCTGGATTCGCCTGTTCGAATCCAGCTCACAGCTCCGGGGTTGTCACCAGCTTGGCTGGCCGTTCACACTAATACAATTGGCTGTATTAGAGGGTGGGAAAGCTGGCGGGGTGGGTCCGGGTCGTTGTAAACAGCGACTCCTACAGTTCGGTCGGGGCGCCTGCTCAGCGCGGATAGGATCTAAGGGGGGTAGTGTGATCCTTCCACATGTTACACCCTCTCAGTGAGAGTCCGCGCTGCCAGGTGAAAAGGAGCGGTTGATTGGCTGGACGTGTGTCGGAGGAAGCACGCGATAGCCTCCACTCTCCCAGACCGACTGTGGGGGGTAAGTGCGCAGCGACCAGGAAGGGGATTGGGAATTGGCATAACGACTAACATTGGGATGGGAGAAAATCGGAGGAAAAAGGAGGGGGGAAAAGATAAAAAAAAAAAAAAAAAAAAAAAAAAAAAAAGACACATAGACACGTTACAAAGCAGTGAGTTCACTTCTTGGTATAGCGGTCAGTGCTGTTGCCCGCGGCGTGGGAGACCCGGGTTCGAAACTCCCTCGGGCATCGAAGTTTAAGGTGACGATGTCACAACCATTACACTTGTACTGGTACTGATACTGGTACTGATACTGGTACTGATACTGGTACTGAGGTACTGGTACTGAACGCTGCCTACCCGCTCTTCCCCACAGGACCAGGGCGGAGTGTGGAAGCTGATGACTGGGAGGAAGGCTGTGATCTCCAGCCATCGGATGAAGAGCTCCTCATCTGTTACCAGGTCTCCAGAGAGAGAGCCACCTGCAGAGAGAGAGAGAGAGGGAGGGAGAGGGAGAGGGGGGGGGAGAGTGGGGGGGAGAGACAGAGAGGGGGGGGAGAGAGGGAGAGAGAGAGGGGGGAGAGAGAGAGGGGGAGAGAGAGGGGGGGGAGAGAGACAGAGAGGGTGGGGAGAGACAGAGAGGAGAGAGAGAGAGGGAGAGGGAAAGAGAGGGGGGGGAGAGACAGAGAGGAGATAGAGAGAGGGAGAGAGAGAGAGGGCAGAGAGAGAGAGAGGGAGAGAGAGAGGGGGGGAGAGAGGGAGAGAGAGAGGGGGATGAGAGAGAGAGAGCAGGGGGAAAGAGAGGGAGAGAGAAAGCGGGGGATGAGAGAGAGGAGATAGAAGAGAGAGATGAGATAGAAGACAGAGAGAGAGAAGGAGAGAGAGAGAAGATAGAAGAGAGAGAGCG
The DNA here is from genome assembly GCF_963971535.1 of Notolepis coatsorum. Taxonomy (NCBI): domain Eukaryota; kingdom Metazoa; phylum Chordata; class Actinopteri; order Aulopiformes; family Paralepididae; genus Notolepis; species Notolepis coatsorum. Next base: position 5,883 of record NW_028173621.1, read on the forward strand.
AGAGAGAGAGGAGATAGAAGACAGAGAGAGAGGGAGAGAGATAGATAGATAGAGAGAGAGAGAGAGAGAGAGAGAGAGAGAGAAAGAGAGAGAGAGAGAGAGAGAGAGAGAGAGAGAGAGAGAGAGAGAGAGAGAGAGAGAGAGAGAGAGAGAGAGAGAGAGAGAGAGAGAGGGGGGGGGGGAGAGAGATGGGGAGAGAGAGATATGATTAATTCATTTAAATTAATTAATTAGAAGAAGAATTAAATGCTGTAATAGTGCAGGGTAAAATAATTTTATTAGTGAAGTAGAATATGAACTGCGAGTCTAAAATACTCATGTCATAGAGAATGATACAGTTTGTAGCATTGGATGACGACAACACTTGGTTAAGGGGGAAATAAAGCCCTTTTAAACGAGAGAGAACATTGAAGGAGGCCATTATGGCTCAGGAGGATAAACCTTTGAATCGTACTAGACAGGTGAACCCTTTGCTCCATACGGACCGGCGACCTCAGCCTGAACCACAATGGCTGACAGACGAGGCACATGGGCGTGAAATCCAATAGTCCATCATGTGTTCTATTAGTCTGTGAGTGCGATACACGTCCATCCTGTCTGCCATGTTGACAGCCCTCTGCTGTCTCCACATCAAAGCACATAGCTGTCTCACAGACATCTCGCTCCCTGGCTCTCTCCGTGGTCGGCCATTACAGGAATTCGGACTGTTACAGGAATACACTCCATGTTCTGCCAAAGCCTCTGGGATGTTTCACTCTTCTGACCGGAACATCTAACGTTTCTTCACATGGAAATGTGGTGAAAGAAAGAAGAATGAACGCTGCCACTAAAATGATCCCACGACTGTCCAGCTAACGAACTTGATGGGACGTAGGAAGGAACGTTCAGATTCAGGGCGGCTACGTGGCGTAGTGGGCAAGGCGCTCACCACGAAATCTGGAGACGCTGGGCTTGCCTGTTCGAGCCCTGTGCTCCACATTTGCTTTCAGTTTAGCTGGTCGTCCGTACTAATACACATTGGCCGTATTAGGGGGTGGGAAACTGATGGGTGGGGATCGGGCGTTGTGGATAGCGACTCCTACAGGTCGGTTGGTGCGCCTGCGCAGTAGAATCAGGAAGTGTCGGGGGCAGCGTGAGCCTCCCACGCGTTACTCCTCGCCACTGAGAGATCGAGCTGCGCAGGTGAAAAGATGCGACTGCTGTTACCTCAAGTACCGGAGGGGACTTGTGCTATGTATGACTTAGTCCACATTGCAGCCGGCTTGTGGGAGGCAAGAAACAGCGTTTGTGACAGGGGAGGGTTGAATTGGATGATACGAAATTGGGATGGGAGAAAATATAGAAAATGGGAGAAAAAGTGGATCAAAAAAAAAATGAACGTTCAGATTCTACCTCCTGTGAGCTTCACGATGGTCAGGTTCACCGGAGGTCATCAGCTAATGAACAGATCCGGCAGACCGGATTAAGACCGTAGTATTAAAACTCTCATGGTCACATGGTGCTGATCAGGGCCGGCCCAAGCCTTTATGGGGCCCTTAGTTAAATTTGATTTAGGGGCCCCCCTACTTGACTTAATCCTCTTTACCCCGTTGAGGGGGCATAGGGCGTCCACCAGAGCTCTCCATCTCACTCTTTTCTGGGCCAGGGCCTTTGCTTCTTGCCAGCTCACTCCGATGTTCTTTAGGTCTTGGGAGTGTGGAACGTCTCCGGGTGTTTCTCGGCCTACCGGCTTTCCTCTTCCCCTGCGGGTTGTAGTCCAAGGCCTGTCTAGTAGTGATGTTGTTTGAGTCCTTCCTAAGGGTATGCCCTATCCAGTTCCACTTTCTCCTTTTGATGGTGGTAGTAGCTATGCTGTCCTGGTTGGTTATCCTCCACAGCTCTTCATTTGTGGTTTTGATGGGCCACCACAGCTTGAGGATGTAGCGCAGGCATTTGTTGACAAACACCTGGATCTTGCTTGTGAAGCCCTCGGTAGTCTTCCACGTCTCAGAGCCGTAGCTTGGTGTTGTTGGAGAGTTGCTTGGACAACCACATTGGCCTGAGTATCCTGAATGCTACCTGTGCTTTGCTGATGTGTGCCTCTATGTCCCTGTCTGCTCCACTATCCCTGCTGATGTTACTCCCTAGGCAGGTGAAGTGCTCCACCTCCTCTATGGCCCTGTCTGCTCCACTATCCCTGCTGATGTTACTCCCTAGGCAGGTGAAGTGCTCCACCTCCTCTATGGCCTCTCCCCTCAGTGTGGATTGGATCATGTGTTTTTGGATTTAACCTCATGGTCTTGGTTTTTCCGGTGTTGATCTTGAGTCCAAGCTGGTCACTGTTAGTCTACAACACACCAAATTATTTTGCGGGTTGTATAATCAGCGTCTTTCAAACACAATGCATAGGAAGCAGCGTTCACACACCCACAGCTCCCCGAGCTGTTGTGGGTTTTTGTGCGCCTTGTTTTGCTTGTACTCTGTTGTCTTCGTAAAGTATAATTCAATTATGTAATATTATTATTATTATATTATATTATTATATTATATATTAATTATAATAATAATTGTAATAATTCAATGTAACAATTCAATATAACACATACTGTACACTTACTGTAGATTTCTGTATATTTTTACTGTATATTTTATATTAGAATGTATATACATAACATAGGAAATGTAAATCCCGGACCGTATTTTATTATTATTCTTTATTCTTAGGCTTATTTTTTAATTTATTTATTTTTTGTGTGACTTTGTTTTGTCTACCTAAATGTTTACTGTGAGCGATTTGTAGTGCCAAATTTCCCTCTGGATGATTAAAGTATTTCTATTCTATTCTATTCTATTCTATAATTGTGTTGAAAGGGGAGGGGGTCTGGTTTGGCCCTAAGAAGATGCTTAGTTCGCTTATGTCTGGTGCTGGTCAGAGGACGAGTGCCAGTTGTCAGTGACCTCTTGGTGACCTCTCGGTCAAACCCAGACAGAGTAGACATGTTGTCAGTGACCTCTCTGTGACCTCTCGCTCAGACCCAGACAGTCAGAGCAGACATGTTGTCAGTGACCTCTCGGTGACCTCTCGCTCAGACCCAGACAGTCAGAGCAGACATGTTGTCAGTGACCTCTTGGTGACCTCTCGCTCAAACCCAGACAGACAAGAGCAGACATGTTGTCAGTGACCTCTTGGTGACCTCTCGCTCAAACCCAGACAGACAAGAGCAGACATGTTGTCAGTGACCTCTCAGTGACCTCTCGCTCAGACCCAGACAGAGCAGACATGTTGTCAGTGACCTCTCGGTGACCTCTCGCTCAGACCCAGACAGAGCAGACATGTTGTCAGTGACCTCTCGGTGACCTCTCGCTCAGACAGAGCAGACATGTTGTCAGTGACCTCTCTGTGACCTCTCGGTCAGACCCAGACAGACAGAGCAGACATGTTGTCAGTGTGGCGGCAGGAAGTGGTCAGAGGCTGTAGTATTACCTACAGGAAGTGGTCAGAGGCTGTAGTATTACCTACAGGAAGTGGTCAGAGGCTGTAGTATTACCTACAGGAAGTGGTCAGAGGCTGTAGTATTACCTACTGCGTCGGGAATGAGGAAGTTGTACCCCAGCAGAGTGTGGTGCAGCAGAGAGGGGATGAGGCCCCTCAGACCCAGGGGGCCCCAGTCTGACTGCAGCGCGGGCATCCTCACAAACACAGGCTTGTGGTTCGACCTGAGAAGAGAGAAACACACATTAGAGTCATTCCCTTACAAAGAAGTATCATCACAACTGAAGCATATTACCATTTTTAGCTAATCAGATGTATGTACAGAGTTGTAGTATTAATATGTACAGGGATAGAGGTATAAAGAAAGACACTATGGTAGTAAGTAGGGCTGTCCCCGACTAAGGATTTGGATGGTCGACTATGATTGGCCAAAATTTGCCAAAATTATATATATAATATTTTTAACCCATTCTCCGCCAATCACGTGTTAAGGCGGGTTTCTCCGCCAATGCGTTGTCTGCCAATCACGCCGTAAGGCGTGTTTGAGATCAATATTTCATATTTTCGTCATGGTATTCATATTTCACCCACGGAGTCTTGGCTGATGCTGTCTGAGCCATCACAACTCTGCAACGCTTCAATACCGCCACCTGGTGGCCGATCGGCGAGTTGCCAAACCGGAAGTGGCCATTGGAGCTCGGTCCGTCCCCTATTTTCGTCCGGCCACTCGCTTATCGTCCCGGGGCTCAATACAGACACCGTCGATATGGATCTTTGCCATAACTCAATAATCAACATGATTTGGACGTGTATTAGTAATATACAAACCGGAAATGGATCGCATCGATCAACATCCCATAATTGGGATCTGTTTGGTCCACTCTCATCGCCCAACGCTACGAGGAGACTGGGGTAAGTTTCAGCGTTTTTCTTTATCATTTTCGATACAAACTGCTCTGATCAATATATCACCCATACTACATAAATCGTTTAACGTCGGTCATTGAATTATAAACGACCCCCCCCCTCCGTTCACCCGCAGATGATCAGTCATGACGTTTAGGACCATGTACAGTTGACATTTTTACTATAGCATGGATCGGTATCAAACTGCATTTGATAATCTAATATATGCATTTATGCCTATATCTCATGTTCTATGAAATACTGCAGAAAACGATAAAAACTCTAGACGGTATTTTAGTATGAATGTGTGAATGAAAAAGTAAAACGTTCCTACATCCTGAACGATAGATAATTGATGTTGAATGGGCCAAAGTAATGTCAATTTAGCAATACAATTTAAAAAGTTATAGCCCTGCAAAGAAGGTGAACATCTCCATAGACAAATAGCGCTGGCAGAGGATGGTTTAGGATGATCAAAGTGGTGGCAGAGAATGGGTTAATAAAAAAAATATAATTTAAATTTTTAAATTTTTTATCATTCCATTTGGGCTGTGGGGGGTGCTTAATGTCTGAAGTAGTCGACTGAAGGCTTCTTGTCCTCTGCAAAAGCATGCAATTGGTCCACTGATGGATACATCTTGATATTTGTCTAGTCTAGTGTGTTCAGATGGGTGAAATCCTTTTTCAGTGCCTCTGTGCCTGTTTTCGTAGGCAGTTAGCCTCTGGTATGCGTGCCATTAGCGTTAGCCACGCTTCTAGGCCTCTTTTCTTTAGGAAAGAATGATAAAAAAAATATTATTATTATTATAGTTTTTTTAATTTAAAAAAAAATTATATTCAACTAAGAGGTTGGCCAGTCGACTACGGCTCCTTTCGACCGATTAGTCGACTAATCGACTAATAGGGGTCAGCCCTAGTAGTAAGTCCTACTGGCCAGCAGCGTAACTAGTAAGAGTAGGTAAGGGTACAGATATAGATATAGTAACTACAGGGCGGCTGGGTGGCGCAGCGGACTAAGCGCTCGTCACCAACGCAAGAGACACCGGTCTCCAATCCGGCTGTCAGCGTTGCCGGCCGTCATACTAACTCATGGGTGGTAGTCTGGTCGTTGTAAACAGCGACTCCTACAGGTCGGTCAGGGCGCCTGCATAGCAAAAGACAGGAAATGGCGGGGGCAGTGTGAGCCTCCCACACGTTACACCTCGCCAATGAGAGTCCGCGCTGGCAGGTGAAAAGAAGTGACTGGCTGACTCTGCATGTATCGGAGGGGACATGTGATGGGCTTCTATCCTCCCTACGGCCGGTCAGTGGGGGGCACATGCGAGCAACGATCAGGACAGGACAGGGAGAATTGGCACGAGAGGATGGGAGAAAAAAAATCCTAGAAAAAGGAGGAGAAAAAGTAGGTCAAAAACAACAAAAAAAGATATAGTAACTACAAATATGTAAAAAGGATTATATCAATCAATCAATCAATCAATCAATCAATCAATCAATCAATCAAATGTATTTGTATAGCACATTTAGACATGACACTTGTATGCAGGTGTGTACAGACAGGTGTGGATAGATATAGTATATACGGTAAGAATAAATAAATAAATATATATAATATATACGATTTGTATGATGGTTTAAATTGGATCAAATCAAATCAAATGTATTTGTAAGGCCCGACAACACACGTTAATGTCTCCATGGGCCGGACACGTCTTCTTTAAACAAGTCAAGAAGAAACATAACAATAAGTCAAGAACACCATAAGGTCCAACAAATTTAAAATAAATGCAAATAAATAATAGAATGCAAGCACTCACATTGACAGTATGGGAGACCAATGAGGGCGTTGGAGGAAGACATTGGCTGTTGGTCTAATAGTGCTCAAATGAAATTGGAAAATTCCTGGTACATAAGTCATACACAAGTCAAGTTGATCTAAGGTCATTCTGACTCAATTATTCGTCGCAGACTCGCGAGAGAAGTTGTCACAGAGCTGTCAAAACGCAGGGCTGAAGAGCTAGAATTGAAGGTTCACTCTGCTCTGACAATTGCGCATTGACACGCCTACTACACAAAGCTATTACTCGCACAGTGTGCTCCTAAATTATTTTTACAGTTCGCACATATCTATTTTCAGGGGGAAATGAGAGTGAAATAGTCGCACTGTAGAGCCCTGTTTGATAAACATGACTTATGCAAATCTCATGGTATTATTCAATGGAACACATCAACATTATAGAATGTTCTGACCATCTTCTCCAGTCAGACAAGACGATAGATATCAATCTCCCGTTTGAATGAATGGAAGCGCATACGGACTGCTAGCCTAGCTGTTGGGCCAAAAACACATCTCCCGCAGTTTTAAGCTAAGCTAGTGGTCCGTATCCGCTTCCATTCATTTGTGCTAGGCCAGGCTATAGCTTGCAGCCAGATAGCTTTCTACTGAACACACAGAGAGGAAATTGGTATCTAACTTCTTGTTTTTACTCTGGAGAAGACGGCGGGATCATCCCTATGTTCCCCGGGTCCTATGTTCCCCGGGTTCTATATTCCCCGCTTTGATTGATTAATAGATTGAACATTTTATAAATTTTTATTATTTTATTAATTATTAATGTCCGCCTTGTTTCGAACGGTTAAGCTTAGGCCCTCTTTCGAACTGGTTAAGGTTAGAGTTTGGAATCAGGGCTGGTGGTCTAAAATTTTCAATCAATCAATCAATCAAAGCGGGGAACATAGAACCCGGGGAACATAGAACCCGGGGAACATAGGACCCGGGGAACATAGACATGCTCCCAAGACGGCAAGCTCATTTCCCTTAATGCCGGTGTGTTCCTTTCAACGTTCCGACGGCCCTCAGGCAGCGTGCCGCTGTTTTAGTGTCTCTGACCCAATGCGGTTGAAAGCTAAGATGGCCGCTGTTTGATTGACACCCTACTTGACCTATTGCGTGCTTCCAATTCCGGGTTATAAGACCAAAACAGCCAACGAGCGTCAATTTAGAAAAAGTGACCACCTCCAGTTCCGCCTCCCGGTGACCGGACCAATCACCTCTCTGACGGTGAAAATTATTGACCGTTTTTGTAGCCAATGCAATTCTGGAAACGACGATATCTCACGTGAGGGATATTTCCCAGGATATATATGTTTTTCTCTCTGCCGAAAGGTCCAGACTCGTTCGACGTCGGCTGCGCGTGCCAATACATTGGTGCCAATGGCCATTTTGGATAAACATACCTATACATACCATTAGAAAAACATGTGTAAAACACAAATTCTCTGTGGTATTGTTATCAACTTTGGACCTGTACTAGAGGCTATGGACCCGTTGTGTTTTCCAGCTAATACCTCTCAGCTGGAACCTGTAAGAGGCATCTGTTTGCAAAATAATTCAGACGTAAGTAAAAAAAATTATAAAAAATAAACTACTTTATTTCAGTGTGTTCAAACCTCTGTAACTCTATTGCAATAGCACTGTGATTCTTCCTGTTGTGGAAAAAAATGCACGTGCTATAAATGGTTCAAGAATAGCTTTCAAATTACTTTGGGTATGCAATTGACAGGCGTTTTATGCATCCGCAGAGCTAATGATGCTAATGATGGAGCATCGCCGTCGGTTGTGTGATAGTAAAGGGCTATAACCTTCTGTATTGTCACAGTGAAAGGGTTAACCGGCTGTCGTGTGGCAGTGAAAGGGTTAAGAATAGAATAGAATAGAAAACTTTATTGCCATTTCAACACATGGTTGATTGGGATTTGTCTTGGTGCCACATACAGTACATACAGTATAAAAACATACAATATAAAAACACAAGAATACATGCAATACAATCCCCACAATAAAAGTTTTACACAAACAATTAAAAAGAAAAATGCTACAGTACCTAAAATAAATAGCTCAGTGTTCCAGTTTAAAGTGCATATTGTCTTAAAGTGCCTGTCGGCTGGCTGGTGCTAGCCCTTGTGGTGCAAAAGTTGTACCGTGGTGACACATCCCTTTCTACTATCTATGGTCCATTATGGGTCCATGACGGTGGAGGTAGAGCGCTCCTCCCGGGGCAGCATGTCGATGTGTCCTTGGGCAAGACACTGTGTCACGACCCTACGCCTGCCTGCCTGCCTACTCTCTCTCTCTCTATTATCTCTCTAATTACAGACGCGGAGTCAGGTGTGGGGACGCTCTGGCAGCAGCTGATTGGACATCTGTGTGCTGATTGCTGTTAGTTCTGATAGTTCTTTGCTCATTTCTAGTTAGTCGTATATTCCGTGTTCTAGGGCTGACCCCTATTAATCGATTAGTCGACTAATCGGTCGAAAGGAGCCGTAGTCGACTGGCCAACCTCTTAGTCGAATATAATAAAAAATAATAAAAATTAAATATTAATTGTTTTATTTATTTTTTTATCATTCTTTCCAAAAGAAAAGAGGCCTAGAAGCGTGGCTAACACTAATGTCGTGCATATCAGAGGCTAACTGCCTACGAAAACAGGCACAGAGGCACTGAAAGAGGATTTCACCATCTAATGAACACACTAGACTAGACAAATATCAAGATGTATCCATCAGTGGACCAATTGCATGCTTTTGCAGAGGACAAGAAGCCTTCAGTCGACTCCTTCAGACATTAAGCACCCCCACAGCCCAAATGGTATGATACAAAATAAAAAAATAATAAAATATTAAAAAAAGTTAAAAAATATTATATATATATATATATATTTTTTTTTTAAGTTGACCAATAGTCGACTAACGGCAAATTTTGGCCAATCCTAGTCGACCATCCAAATCCTTAGTCGGGGACAGCCCTACCGTGTTCCTTGTCTCGTGTCTTACCCGTTCCGTCTCTCCTTTCCCCCCCCAGTCCCTCATCTGGCTCCCCGTGCCGTCTCTCTCTACTCCTGGACTCCCTTGCCTGACCTCCGCCTGCCTGACGATTCTTCTTGCCTACACCCCGGACCGTATGAGGAACTCGCTACCTACCGTGCATGACCCACCGCCTGTCTGACAACCCCGCCGCGCCTTGCCTAAACCCCCGGACCGTGTGAGGAACAGATCCCCCCCCACCTGGCTGACTAGTACCCCGCTCCTTGCTCGAACCCCGAACTACTTGAGTATCCGATTCTGTATACGACTTCCCGCTTGTCTGACTACTTCTCTCTCTGGACAGTACGAGTATCCCTGTGGCTTTACCAACCACCACTTGTGTGTGTGAAGCGTTTCCACTTCCTCTATCACCAGCTTTAATAGCCTTTCTATCTCCTCTGTCACTGAATGACGATAAGAGTCGAAGTATTTGGGGGGCGGCTACGTGGCTCAGTGGGCAAGGCGCTCGCAACGAATGCTGGAGACTAGGCTCGAACAGGATGCTTCCTGTTCGAGCCCAGCGCTCCACATTGCTTTCAGTTTAGCTGGTCGTCTACAGTAATACACATTGGCCGTATTACGGGGAGGGAAACTGAAGGGTGGGGATCGGGCGTTGTGGACAGCGACTCCTACAGGTCGGTTGGTGCGCCTGCGCAGTAGAATCAGGAAGCGATGGGGGCCGCGCCCCTCCAAAGCCCAGACCCCCGACGCTGAAAGATCGAGCCGTGCAGGTGAAAAGATGAGACGGCTGCTACCTCGAGTATCGGAGGGGACTCGTGCTATGTATGACTTAGTCCACATTGCAGCCGGCTTGTGGGAGGCAAGAAACAACGTTCGAAGACAGGGGAGGGTTGAATTGGACGATATGAAAAATTGGGATGGGAGAAAAATAGAAAAATGGGAGAAAAAGTGGATAAAAAAAAAAGAGTCGAAGTATTTGATGGATTGGCTTTCCACCGATTCCCTTGTGAGTTTACTAATGGCCTCACTTAGCTCAGCACCTGCCGCACCAGCTGTGGCACATGGAGAGCTATAGTTTGTGTCTTGTCGGTCGCTGGCGTCGCCACGCCTCGCACAGCAGACCGCTTGGTCGCCATATCCGTAAAAACAAATATTATAAAGTAACCAGCCTGTCGAATTTCTTAATAAAAACTCAAATAAAACAAAGACTATAGGGGTGAAAAAGTGTTTTTCAACATTTTCTGAGAGCAGTGGTGAAACACGTGTTCACTCCATGACGCCTGGCTCCTCCCTCACCTTTTACTTTCTATCCTGGATGGACTATTGACTGTAAAATAATAACGTATTATTTATTAACAGTAATGATACGAACTTGATCGACGTGATTTTGAAAAGTGATTTTGTTTGCAGATGATTTTGTTGGAAGAAAATGTAACACTGTTTTTTGGGACAAAATTGTTAAGGGTTTATTGTAATAAGGGGGTAGGACCCGATGAGCATTATTGCTTCTTCCTATTCCTCTTCTGAGGACTGTTTGTTCATTATTCTATCTTACTTTTTTCTTTCTTACACAGCAAATTATCATTGTATTTATTTAAAAAAATTATGTAAAATAAATTATTTCTTGATTTTTTTTAAAAACCATTCATTAATTCAAAACCCTTCCAACTATTTGTATGCACTTCCTGTCAAATTCATCTGTCAGTTCTATGCTAATTTTATCTTATGCACTGTGCCACCTAGACTCATTACATCAACACTGTGATTATTGTATTGTAAATCTATTTTATTTTATTGATTTATTGTACTGTAAATAAGAGTACTGTAGATGAGAACTATTTTATTGCACTGCACTATTGGATCATTTTACTCTGTCTATTCTATTTTACTAACACTTTTATTGCACTGCACTATGTTACTCTGTCTATTCTAGTTTACTCTTTTATTACTGTCCATTTTAAAATGGCCATAGAATCAAACCGTAAACAAAGAGGCCTATTTTAGATCCTAATATGAAAAACTATGATTTAATGTTCTATGTCTTACCTTGACCTCGTCTCTTTTGCTGCTCGTTTTATACTTATTTTATGTCTGCATTAATGCATTAATCTGCCAATTTTGTGCTCCTTTTATGCTGTCTTTTTTTTTTACTGCTGTGAAGCACTTTGAGCTGCAATCCTTGTATGAAAGGTGCTATACAAATAAAGTTTATATATACTGTATATATTATATATATTTATACAACAGGTAGTTCGATCACGCATTGTGATTGGTCGAGAGCGTTCTAAACAGTGAGTATATTCATGATACACTCACGGTTAAATCACCATGAATATATTACACTGCGCTGGCTTTCGAATGTTGTAGAAAGTTTCAACTGCCATTCATCAAACGGAAACTGTGACCTCAACATGAC
>NW_028173621.1:22500-26711 GCF_963971535.1 Notolepis coatsorum
ATGAGGCTATTATTATTATTATCATTATTATTTTGCAACAAGTTAGCCCTCTCATAAATAGCACATATAAATGAATAACTAACTTGAACTAATTTAATAGGATTGAAGTGATATTTGGCTTAAAAAATCGGTCGCCTGGCAAAAAAAAATAAGAAAAAAAAGCCTGACGATGTGCATTGGGCCGCGGCTCTCTGACGCCTTATTTTCTGGGTCCCGGCCTGAAAAGTTTGGGAACCCCTGGTCTACAGCAGGTGTCTGGGCGTGTGGTCAGGTGGTCTACAGCAGGTGTCTCGGGGCGTGTGGTCAGGTGGTCTCACCAGGTGCCCCTGGGAGGCCGAGGGGTGGCTGAGCCAGAAGGCCTCGCTGCCTTCAGAGAGGGAGGTGTGGAACAGCGCGGAGTCCACGCTCAGGAAAGGGGACATGGTGATGGAAATGTTAAGAAGCTTGACGAGCGGGAGGTCCCTGGTATGTCTCTTGGACGTCCCCCTTTTCCTGCCGCTGAGGTAGTCGTGGTCCTGCAGACAACGGGGAGGATACCACAGCATCAGAACAGATGGATCATACCACAGCATCAGAACAGATGGATCATACCATATCATAGCATCAGTACAGATGAATCATACCACAGCATCAGAACAGATGGATCATACCACAGCATCAGAACAGATGGATCATACCACAGCATCAGTACAGATGGATCATACCACAGCATCAGTACAGATGGATCATACCACAGCATCAGTACAGATGGATCATACCACAGCATCAGTACAGATGGATCATACCACAGCATCAGTACAGATGGATCATACCACAGCATCAGAACAGATGGATCATACCATATCATAGCATCAGTACAGATGAATCATACCACAGCATCAGAACAGATGGATCATACCACAGCATCAGAACAGATGGATCATACCACAGCATCAGTACAGATGGATCATACCACAGCATCAGTACAGATGGATCATACCACAGCATCAGTACAGATGAATCATACCATATCATAGCATCAGTACAGATGAATCATACCATATCATAGCATCAGTACAGATGGATCATACCACAGCATCAGTACAGATGAATCATACCACAGCATCAGTACAGATGAATCATACCATATCATAGCATCAGTACAGATGAATCATACCACAGAATCAGTACAGATGAATCATACCACAGCATCAGTACAGATGGATCATACCATTACCACAGCATCAGTACAGATGGATCATACCATAGCATCAGTACAGATGAATCATACCACAGCATCAGTACAGATGAATCATACCATATCATAGCATCAGTACAGATGAATCATACCATAGCATCAGTACAGATGGATCATACCATAGAATCAGTACAGATGAATCATACCACAGCATCAGTACAGATGCATCTGCTTCTCAGGTAGAATTCAATCCACCTGGAAATGCTTATTAAATCAGTGGTGTTTCAGTAATTATATAATTAGTTTAGTAGCTTATTGTTCCATTAGACGCAGTGGTTCTCAACCTGTGGTACGCGTACCACTAGTGGTACTTGGGCCCCCTGCTGGTGGTACCCGGAGGGATCCCTGGAATCTCAAAAATAAAACCAACTTTAAAATCAAAATACTAATACTACAACAAATTAAAATAAGCTTGAGATCATTTAAATTGGGGTTTAAAATAAGTTGTACATTTATTTGGTTGTTTTTAGATTTAGAAACAAAATAAATGTTTGTCTCTGAGTCTGACGTCGTTTCTGATGGACACTAGCACCTGTGGCGCGTGCACGATTAGCTAACGTTACAAGCAAGCTAGTGATGACTAGCCGAGGGATGTCGCAAAAAAGTTGCTCAAAAAACGGGATATTCGAAAGAGAATAGTGGAGGAGAATATTTTTTTAACCAAAAGATTTCTTCACAAGAAAACGTGACGCACTGAATATGCGCAAGTCCACAATTCAATCCTGCTGTACAACCACAGCCAAATCACAGGGAGCCTCGTATCGTGCCAGGCTGCCAGCCTCCGCATAGCGAAAGCCGGTAAGTAGCCACACACCATACCGAGTGATGAACACATCAACTTGCCCCCCCCGCATCCCACCCCCCCCCCCCGCATCCCACACCCCGTCCCCAACCCCCGGTGACATAACTCCCACTTCCACATTACAACAATAACTGTGAACCGGACTTGCATTGCTGCACTATACACTATTTCATCCATTGCAAGTCAACGCCCCACCCCCCCCTCCTTCCATTAACTCACTGGACTGTCACTGAAATATTTATATTTATATTTATTATTTGCACTAGCACTAAATGCACTTGGGACAATGATGGTATGTTATTATTATTGAGGACTTTGGAACATTGATACTTTATTATTATATTACTATTATTATTGACATTATTATTTTGCACATGCTATATTTTATGTTTGTATGCCTAACAAATTTTCATTGTACCAACAATGACAAATAAAGATCTATTCTATTCTATTCTCAAAGCCTTCTGTCTCTTCTAAAATGAACATCCACATCACTACTCATTCATCATTATGCTGTTACTACTGTCGGATTAGACTTTATTTGATTGGAAGAAGATCCCTCTGGAAAGAGTCGGGATTTGATGCAGGATATCGGGAATATTATGCTAATTACATTTTTATTTTAACTAACCCGGCCACAAATTACCTGCAAACTATACAAATATGTTTGCGCAAAACTAGTGTGTGTGTGTGTGTGTGTGAGAGAGACAGAGTGAGGGGGAGAGAGAGGGGGAAGAGAGAGAGGGAGAGAGAAAGGGAAGGAGAGAGAGGGAGAGAGAAGGAGAGAGAGAGAAGGAGAGAGAGAGATGGAGAGGGAGAGACACAGTGGGGGAGAGAGAGATAATCTGACAGAGACACTTATTTATTTGTTTGAGTGTGTGAGAGGGAGAGAGTGTGTGTGAGAGGGAGAGGGAGAGAGTGTGTGAGTGAGAGAGAGAGAGTGTGTGAGTGAGAGAGAGAGAGTGTGTGAGAGGGAGAGGGAGAGAGTGTGTGAGTGAGAGAGAGAGAGTGTGTGAGAGGGAGAGGGAGAGAGTGTGTGAGTGAGAGAGAGAGAGTGTGTGAGAGGGAGAGGGAGAGAGTGTGTGAGTGAGAGAGAGGGAGAGAGTGTGTGAGAGGGAGAGGGAGAGAGTGTGTGAGTGAGAGGGAGAGGGAGAGAGTGTGTGAGAGGGAGAGGGAGAGAGTGTGTGAGAGGGAGAGGGAGAGAGTGTGTGAGTGAGAGGGAGAGGGAGAGAGTGTGTGAGAGGGAGAGGGAGAGAGTGTGTGAGTGAGAGAGAGAGAGAGTGTGTGTGAGAGGGAGAGGGAGAGAGTGTGTGTGAGAGGGAGAGGGAGAGAGTGTGTGAGAGAGAGAGGGAGAGAGTGTGTGAGAGGGAGAGGGAGAGAGTGTGTGAGTGAGAGGGAGAGGGAGAGAGTGTGTGAGAGGGAGAGGGAGAGAGTGTGTGAGAGAGAGAGGAGAGAGTGTGTGTGAGAGGGAGAGGGAGAGAGTGTGTGAGAGAGAGAGGGAGAGTGTGTGTGTGAGAGGGACAGGGAGAGAGTGTGTGAGAGAGAGAGGGAGAGAGTGTGTGTGAGAGGGAGAGGGAGAGAGTGTGTGAGAGAGAGAGAGGGAGAGAGTGTGTGTGAGAGGGAGAGGGAGAGAGTGTGTGAGAGAGATAGGGAGAGAGTGTGTGAGAGAGATGGAGAGTGTTCATTCAGAGAGGGTGTTTTGCTGAAATACAGTTCTTAATTTTCTCACTTGCTATGTGAGAATGTTAGTATGCCCCTTGCATTGTATGAGAATTGTGTGGAAGAGTTTGCTAGTTCTAGTACCCCTTTCGTACATTGGGGCTGTGTCTGACAAAAGTTAACAATAAATAATGTTATTAGGAATAAATTTGCCTCCTGCGTGAACTGTGCATAGCTGAATAGAGTTAGACTGTATTTTAACGTACTTGGAGAGCCAGCTACGCTCTCAAGTGGTACTTGGTGTAAAAAGGTTGAGAACCACTGCATTAGAGAAATCCAAACAAACATCCCTGCTCTAATGCACTACATCACCTCACCATCACACAGCTAGCAGGCAGACCATTTCTGTTTAGTTTATCATACAGTGAGTTTCAATTTTTGGATGGCATTTCAGTAATACGGGCCGAAACCTGGCGAATGTGTTTATAAGCCATTATTCCTTCAGGCCGACTT
>NW_028173620.1:0-1000 GCF_963971535.1 Notolepis coatsorum
AGACAGACAGACAGACAGACAGACAGACAGACAGACAGAGAAAGAGACAGATAGAGAGACACACTTGACACAATCTTTCACTTGAATTTGTATTATTATTTTCACTATCATCTTGTTTTTTGTATATCTGTGTTCAAATCTAGTTTATTAATAATGTAATAATGTTTTAATTACTATGCTGTTGTATATGTATGCTTTGGCAATGTATGATGCATGAGAGAGAGAGAGAGAGAGAGAGAGAGAGAGAGAGAAAGAGAGAGAGAGAGAGAGAGGGGGGGAGAGAGAGAGAGAGAGAGAGAGAGGCGGTCTCAGCGAGGGCCACATATGCTCATCTGAATAGCAGCTAATAACGTTGGAACAATTGGAACTGGACTGACAAAGAAAGTCAATAATCCGGCGTAATCATCGGCGCAACCAGGCCCCCAAGGGCCCCCCGGGGCGCTCTCTGCGCTGGTGTTAATGGATAGTAAACTCAAATCAAACGCACATAAAAACAGCCCATAAAAGGACATCAAAGAGGCCTGTCTCTGAAAGTGTGTTTTATTACTGCATCGGTGTGTCGGTCCAGACAGCCTCCGAGGCCTTTCCTCTCACACACACACACACACACACACACACACACACACACACACACACACACACACACACACACACACACACACCCTGTTTGGGCTAATAACATGTGACATTCCACTAAATGCCTCCCAGACAAAAGAGAGAAAGAGAGAGAGAGAGAGAGAGAGAGAGAGAGAGAGAGAGAGAGAGAGAGAGAGAGAGAGAGAGAGAGAGAGAGAGAGAGAGAGAGAGAGAGAGAGAGAGAGAGAGAGAGAGAGAGAGAGAGAGAGAGAGGTCACCGTGGTAACCACATGCTCGACTGGAGGACCTCATCTGTGTATAGGCGTCTGTGCTGCCTGCGAGCAAAGTGCCCTAGATCTCAGCTGACATTTGGCAGCCTTTAGTGTCTCTGTGTGTGTGTGTGTGTGTGTGTGTGTGTGTGTGT
>NW_028173618.1:0-5000 GCF_963971535.1 Notolepis coatsorum
TCTCTCTCTAGCTCTCTCTCTCTCACACATACCAGGCCACGTTTGGAGCATGGTGTAAATCAGCTCAAACTACAACAGTCTACACCCCCTGGGCCCCTTAACAATTGTTTGTATTGAGCCCGCATTGTAATTGTACCCATTCTGCAATGTTAAATAACGTTGTTTATCCATCCACTAGCTCTATTAACACTTTGGGTGCCGGGAGCCGTCTTTAGACGTCTTTGCTGGCCATGCTAAAGTTGCCGGGGGACGCTGTACGTCGTCTTTATATCAATATTTCAAAAATCTGCGATCGGATTCATAATGTCCCTCCGCTGGCTGAGATCCACCAGCAGGACCCACTGAACTCTCTGGCGGTTCAGGAGCGCCATCTGGTGGCCGATCGGCGCAAGCGCTTAACAGGAAGCGCACTAGAGGTTTTGCTAGACGTCCGTATTGCTTCCGGCCACTCGGTACATGTCCCGTGACTCTAGCTCGTCACTCTACATAGCGATCGATTGCCAATAACTCGATAAACAACATGATTTGGACGTATATACCATTATACAAGCTGGAGATGGACCGGGTAATAATATATCCCATAATGATAAAATGTCTACTCGACGATGATCGCCCAACGGCGCGCGGAGACTGGGGTGAGTTTCAGCGTGTAACGTTACCGTCTTCGATAATAACTGATATTATCAACATTTGACCCACATTAGATGATTGGTATAACGCTGCCCACGGAATTATAAACGCCCCCTCGCCCATCCGGTCAACATCAGATGACGTGTAGTAACTTCTAGAAGTACGTCTAGTTGGAATTTTTTATATCGCGCTGATTGCCATCAAACTGTATCTCATCATCAATATAATGCATTTGGGGCTATATATCACGTTCTGGAGAAAGCTGCAGAAAGAGATGAAAACATACTTATACATTAGACCATACTTTACTATGAATATGTGAATGAAAAAGTTTAACGTTGCTACACAATGAACAATACATATAGGACTTTGAATGGGCCCTAATAATGGCAATGTAGCAATAGAATTTAAAAAGTTATAGCCCTGCAAAGAAGGGGACTTTCTCCATAGACAAATAGCGCTGGCAATCTATGGTATATCATTAATTTAACCTTAGGCAACCAAAGTGTTAAGCGATGATAGGCTAGCCGAGCCACAATGCTATGGTCGCTGCCATTAACGTTAGCATGTAAGCTAACGTCAACAACAATGGCGTCGATACGTTTTCTATCAGGAGTGAGTGTGGGCGTCTCTACAGTGACAAAGCCTGAACCGGATATCACAGGTTCACCCTTCTCATTGGTTGAAAATGGCCTTCATGTTTGTACATCGCCATCTGTTGCTTTGGCATTGTACTGCATGTATATTACATCAACAGTGTTAAACCACTGTGAGCGACCTGGAGTGGATTGGAGCGGAGGAGAACTCTCGCTCCGGACGTCGCGCCGACCCATTTTAAAACCCACTCCTCGCTCACGTCAAAACCGCCCGCTCCGCGCCCCGCGCCGCTCACGCTCCGATCCGCTCACATGGCCTGACACATACATAGACATACATACATACATACATACATACATACATACATACATACATACATACATACATACATACATACATACATACATACATACATACATACATACATACATACATACATACATACATACATACATACATACACACATACACACATATATTACATACATACAGTACATACACACATAGACATCCCACCACAGTTAGGACCGCCGAAACCCGACCAATCTTTCGCCGTCGACTAAAGACGCACTTTTTCAATCAATATCTTAAATAACGAACTAACCCTAACTAACCTTACTGTCATGCACTTACTAATATACTAACCTACTTGTAAGTCGCTTTGGCTAAAAGCGTCAGCTAAATGACAAAATGTCAAATGTAAATGTAATGTACACACAGATAGAGGAATAGACACACATAGACATGTACACACAGCTAGAGGAACAGACACACATAGACAAACATACATACATACATACATGTAACGGAGGTGCCGCAGGTCTATCCACAGTCACGATGGACAGCGTAGTGAAGTGGCTGTGGACGTTAAGCGGTACTGCAAGTAAACTCACTCCCCAGAGGCATCCAGACCCATTACCAAGGGGTGAATTCACCTCTTGGTATAGGGGTCTGTGATGCCGCCCACGGCGTGGGAGACCGGGGTTCAACTCCCACTCGGGGCATGTCAGATAAGATTGATTACAGTGGTGCCGTGACCCGGATGCCCTGGGTGGAGTGAGTTTAGGGGGGTGAGTGTAACGGAGGTGCCGCGTGTCTATCCACAGTCACAATGGACAGTGAAGTGGCTGTGGACGTTAATCGGTACTGCAAGTAAAACTCACTCCCCAGAGGCATCCAGACCTATTAACAAGGGGTGAGTTCACCTCTTGGTATAGTGGTCTGTGATGCCGCCCGCGTTTGTCTTTAGAGCAGGGCGATAGACCACCAGCCCTGATTCCAAACTCTAACCTTAACCAACTTCAAAAGAGAGCGACTTCGAAAGAGTCGCCAAGCTTAACCAGTTGGAAACAAGGTGGACAGTAATAAAATTAGCAATCAATCAATTCAATAATCCACGCTCACTTAAAACAGCGCACCTCCCAGCTGCTTCTATAGAAAGTAGGTTTAATTTTTTTTTAAATGTCCCTCCTATAGGGCAAAGAAAACTTCTTTCTTTCCCCTATAGGGCAAAGAATTTAAATTTTTTTACCTACTTTCTATAGAAGCATCTATGAATGAAGTTCTATAGAAAGTAAGTTAAAAAAAAAAAAAAGTTGGCTGTGTTAGTTTGTTGGATGTCTTAGTTGAAAGACAGTTGGATGTGTTAGTTTGTTGGATGTCTTAGTTGAGAGACAGTTGGATGTGTTAGTTTGTTGGATGTCTTAGTTGAGAGACAGTTGGATGTGTTTGTTTGTTAGATGTCTTACTGAGAACAGTTGGATGCACTTCCGAGCTGCTTCCACATGGAGGCAACTTCTCTTCTTTTTTTTTGGGAACTACTTTTTCTGCAGATGGTTTTGTCAATAAATCTTCAATTAATGTGTGTTTATTGTATAGCAATAAGGTTGGATGACATCGGCCATTGTATAAAAGCCATTACACCATGTGCAGTCGTGGGTTATGAGAATTAGAGCATGCCTAGGGGGGTCTAACAACCCTCGGCTGCGCCTCGGGCCTAACAACCACCCCTAGGCATGGTCTAATTCTCATAACCCACTCATGCGCGTGATGTAATGCTTTAGTAAAGTACATGTACCTTATATGTGACAAATAAAACACAAACTTGAAACTTGAATTGGGGAAAATACATTGGATTCAGCATAATTTGTGTCTACTGACTGCAACAGTTTCAACCGTGATAGACACAAGCGCAAATCCAAACTAACCACCCAAACTGTAAATGCAGGCAAGCTCATCATAACGCTCTGCCTGTTACTCTCCGGTGACATCCACCGGTGCCCAGGAGGACCAGGTAACGTGGTGGAGACAGCGACAGATAAGTAAACTCTTTGCCCCCTCTGGTGCTTCACCCAGGGCCAACTGTGGAAGCCGAGCCCCTCTTTGAGGCGGAGGAAATAACAGAGGAAGAGGTAAGAAAAATCCTTGTGGCGCTGAAACGCTCCAAGGCCAAGGACACTCATGGCCTGGACACCGATTTTTATGAAAACGCACTCCGACGCTCTAATAAAACCATATTAGTGAATCAAACGATCAGCTCGAAGGAGGTGCCATCATCCTGGAAGGTGGCCACGGTGACACCAATTTTTTAATCTGGTAGCAGGGTATCGGTGGCCAACTACAGGCCAATCAGCATCCTACCCACCATATCTAAGGTTGCTGAAAAGTGGGTGTCGAAACTTATGATTAAACATCTGGACAAAGGTCACACCCCACTCCACACACTTCAATTTGGCTTCCGCGCTCAGCACTCCACTGAGTCGGCAAACTGTGTGTTTATTGAAAAGGTTAAGTATATGCTGGA
Source organism: Notolepis coatsorum (assembly GCF_963971535.1). Lineage (NCBI taxonomy): Eukaryota > Metazoa > Chordata > Actinopteri > Aulopiformes > Paralepididae > Notolepis > Notolepis coatsorum. Next base: position 4,031 of record NW_028173618.1, read on the forward strand.
CAAAAACCCATATGTAGGCGCTGTGTTCCTGGATCTTAGAAAGGCATTTGACACTGTCAACCATCAAGTACTTTGGCAAAGTTGTCTCATTTCGATTTCTCTGCAGATACAATACAATGGTTTAAGTCTAACTTTGACAACCTAGGACGGCTTAGAGTAGACGACAGAGTACAGCAACTTGCAATGGGCCTGGTCTACAAGATACACTATACGACTAAAGTACCCATGTACATGTCAAAATACTTCCCAAAGGTCAGTGAATACCACAACCACTACACCAGAGGAAGCTCAACAAATCATGTTAAACCCAGATTCGGCTCAAACAAGGGACTAAACACGTTTCGCAATTATGCCACAACAATGTGGAACGCCCTACCCAAAGCTGTAAAGGAATGTGAATCCCTACCAACATTCAAAACCGCTCTTAAAGAGCACCTACGGGAGGCTGCAATTCGAAACTGGCCACCGTAAATGCCCAAAACCCCCACCACCTCCTAATAGACAGTCTCCTCCCCACCGCATGTATTCCCTCCCCGCCGTATGTATATTTCTCTCCCACCCACCCACCCCCTCCTAATGTACAGTCCCCTCCCCATCATATGTATATACTATGTCAGGATCTAGGAGTAACAGTACTGTATATTTGAATACCGTTTATGTCACAAATGTATCAGTACTAAACGCCTATATGTCCCTATGCCATAAATGTCATGTATGTCATAAATGTCTATATGAATTGAAAATGGGGGACCCTGATGTAAACAAGACAAATGTCTTTCTCAGGTCTGCATCCCCTTAACAATTGTGTGTATTGAGCCGTACTGTATTGTACCCATTCTGCAATCTGTTAAATAAAGTTTTCATTCATTCATTCATTACCTAACAAACAGTAAACAGTGTGTCATGGGTCACATGGCACCTGGTCTCTGGGGCTCATCCTGACTCACATGGCACCTGGTCTCTGGGGCTC
>NW_028173618.1:10000-30015 GCF_963971535.1 Notolepis coatsorum
TCTGCAATCTTGACGTTACTGCATTAAACTCTGACACTTGACTATTCCATTCGCACATGGCTCTCAACGCTCTGTTAGACGCACTGCTTCTCACTCCATTAGAATCACACTGAACTTATCACACTGCTTGCTTAGACGAACTGCTGCTGTGCGCACCTGTGCCAGCATATATACTTAAGTGGTTTTCTAGTCCCAAACCTAACCGCTTGGTCCTGAATCAATACACTGCCAAGGGCATGTCCCGACTTGCCCCAAACTCGCCCATTGCACCTGTCTGAGTGCGAGACTGCCTGGCGCCGCCATCAGGGGGGCATTATTCATAAGGAAAGTGAATATTACTATGGTTTGAACGCAGGTAAAGGGATATTCCGTGTATATATAAATAATATACAATGTACATAAAACAATAAAGGTAGATTCTCCGTTTTAATCTGGCCCTTCACAACACTAGCGAAAATAATTAGTTCAGCTCTTTCAGAATAACGATAAAAACAAGCCCAAATAGTATATCTAATTGATACGAATTATATTATGAGGATATCTGTATGTGCTTAGGTATTATGTACTATATAAATACATGGTTTCCAAAGAGAGGCTTGGAGGGAGGCTTGCAGTTACACTATTAATCAGGTTTTAATCTGTTTCAGACCTAATCCATACATGCATTGAATTGATTACCCTTTGGTTTATACCAGTGACACCTCATGTTCATCATCAGATAACAGTGCTTGAAAAGATAAATGCATTTCCTCAAATTCATTCATCAAAAACGTCAAAGGCTCATTCAATTTATCAAGTCACGTCACGTCATCAAATCCATCAAACAGCGCATCTCCTAATATATTTTAATCCCAGTTACAATATCACAATAACGTGTGACACTGTCACAGTGACAGTGATACAATTAAATGCTCCACAGATTCAGATTCCTCATAATTCATATCCACAATCCGCGCATAGACGCTTCAGCTTGAATGAAACGCATCCGGGTGCTCCGTTAAGCAAATACACAGCGAAGAATATTAAACTAATCAGAGCCAAACACCCGATAGGTTTCATTCATTAAAAATATCCCAGCGGGATTCACATTTGCAATGATCCGTTTAGTCCGTTATTAAAATAACTGTGTGTGTCGCGACTCGCGAGCGCGCGCCGTATCCGTATAAATATGACATGCATTATATAGGACAAAGTAAATTCATAGGCTGAATATGATTTATTATCAGCATTACTGCAGACCTATTATTTTACATTTCAAACGAAGCACAAAAACATAATTCAGAATGGCATAATGGGATCTAGACTGTGAGAAATATTTCAGGAAGGGAGCTGGGATTTCTTTGCGGGGGCGTGGCCATAGTTCATCCAGCTAACTGAACTTAACCCTGCCCTCGACCAGGTTCAAACTTTTTGATCTGTTGTCATAGTGATTTAGACAATCGAGCGTCTGGGAATGGAAAGGTCTGGCTTAAGTCAAGCTATGCTGAAAATTATCCGGCTAACTCAGTTAGCCAGGTACGGGGAACGGGGCCCAGGACCCCAGGAAGACTAGAGCCTCTTGCATGTGTCTCTAATGGGGATCCTTTAATAAACATAAACATAAACATACAGCACAAGTACAATACACTGAAAGGAAGTTTAACATCCAACCAGAGTGCAAATGTAACAGTAAAGTGCAATAGTAATATACAATGTACAGATGATTAAACTGGGCATGTGTGTGTGTGTGTGTGTGTGTGTGTGTGTGTGTGTGTGTGTGTGTGTGTGTGTGTGTGTGTGTGTGTGTGTGTGTGTGTGTGTGTGTGTGTGTGTGTGTGTGTGTGTGTGTGTGTGTGTGTGTGTGTGTGACAAACATGTGATCGGATGTAAGTCGTTTTTTTTTATCCTATTCTCACATGTCAATTAAGGAATAATACATGAGCTTTATATACAAGAGATTTATATGCTAATTATACTATGATAAAAAGGCCCAAAGGGCATTTTATTTTTACTCTATAGGTTTGGGGTTACACTCACATACATTTAGAAAGAGTTAGAAAATATGCTATTTTGAATTTCCAGCCAGTATGAATCAGTATATAGGTCTGTTTACAAACGTTACCAATGTAAACAAATCTATAAGACCCAAAATACAGCAAATACGTATTCATCTGTTGTCTAATAATAATTATAATAATAATACACTTTATTATTTTATTATTATTTGTATAGCCCCTTTCATGCAAGAATTGCAGCCCAAAGTGCTTCTCAGCAGTAGCCTAACGTAGACATAAAATAGACGTAAAATTGGCATAATTATAGACAGACAGGCATAAGTAACATTTGCAGAGAATTGATATTAAAACCACCCAGAACATTTCTAATAGATTTCTGTCACTAGAATCTATGAAAGAATACAAGTAGGCCTTGCATCAAGTGCTCAGTCAGAAATATGCCTCCATTCCTATTTATTCTGATTGTTGTTGGTGAGGCTACAGATTTGTTTATGTTTGGATCATGAATTGGGCCTTTATTAATGTTTTTCCAAGTATAAAATGATGTGAAATAATCCCTCTCCCATGTAATACCATTTTCTTTTTTAAAGCTTGAACCCACAAGGTCATAGGTTCAATTCTCCCTGGAATCATGGGCTAAAACATAATAGAGATACTTGGTCAAATGTAGCTGTGAGGATTGGTTCATTCCCCGCCACACATCCGCTCCTTTAAGGTACTGTGTTGATTGGTGCATTCCCCGCGACACGCTCCGCTCCTTTAAGGTGCTGTGTTGAACTCAAGCTTGCTAGGGTAACCCCTCTATTTAAAAAAGGAAACAAACTAGATCCAGGTAACTACCGCCCCGTTTCTATCCTTTGTTCCATATCAAAGGTAATTGAGAGGCTGGTATATGAGCAGATAGACAACTACCTGACTGAACATAGACTACTGTACCAGTTCCAATCAGGTTTCAGAAAATCACACTCCACTGACACCTGTTTACTGTACCTGACCGATTATATAAAACGGGAGATGGACAAGGGGAACTACTGCGGGATGGTAATGTTGGACCTGCAAAAGGCGTTTGACACGGTCAACCACTCCATCCTACTAGAAAAATTGAGAGCGATAGGCTTTGATAGCAAGTCAGCCAAATGGGTCAAGTCCTACCTGGAGGGAAGAGAACAGGTGGTAGACATCAATGGCACCTTGTCCTCGTCCCTTCCAGTGACATGTGGGGTCCCCCAAGGAAGCATTTTGGGGCCTCAACTGTTTTTAATATATATTAATGACATGAAATCGGCATGCGATTGTAACCTGTTCCTGTTTGCTGACGACTCGGCACTCCTGGTCTCTGACGGGGATAAGTCTAAAGTGGAAAGTGTCCTGAGCAATGAAATGAAAAAGATCTGCTCTTGGCTCAGTGACAATAAATTGTCTCTACATCTGGGAAAAACAGAGGCCATACTCTTTGGGTCAAACGCCAACCTAAAGAAATCCCAGGGTTTTAAAATTAGAGTAGGTGAAAACATTATTGAGGATAAAGAAGAGGTCACCTACCTGGGCTTTATTTTAAATAACAAACTTTCTAACGAAAAAATGGCACAAAAAGTTATTACTAAGGTCAATCAAAAAAACAAATTTTTATTTAGAATTTCCTCGTTCATAAATAGAAACGCTCTGAGGACCCTAGCTGGAGCCCTCATCCAATGTCACTTTGACTATGCTTGCACTTCATGGTACAGCAACATATCAAAACAAATGAAGACAAAGCTCCAGACCTCCCAAAACAAACTAGTGAGACTCCTGCACAACCTTCACTTTAGGACTCACCTAACGCCAGCCCACTTTAGCAGTCTGGGATGGCTTAGGGTTGACGAAAGGGTACACCAGCTTAAAATGCTACTGGTTTTTAAAGTACTGAAAGAAACGGTCCCCAAGTACCTAGTAAATTATTTTAATAAAGTAGGAGATGTCCACAAACACGCCACAAGAGGGAGCCCCACGGACCTGGTCCCGCCGAGAGTCAGGACATGCATGGGGAAAGATGCATTTTTTTACTCGGCTACGGTAATGTGGAATGCCCTGCCAACATTCATAAAACTCCTGAACTCCCCTCTCGGATTTAAATCCGCCCTAAAAACATGGCTCAGCAGCAACTCAAATTGGTCTTAAAATGTTTTTTATCTCTTTTATCATAACTTGGCTTTTATTTCTTTTATCATGAGTTGCTTTTAAGGGTTGCAGATTTTCTTTTAACATTAGTTAACTGTATGAGTTGTCAGGTTAGGTGTTTTTATACACATTTTTAGGATGTATCCTGTCTAGTGTACATGTCCATTTGTGTTTCTGTGCCTTTTTATGTTCCATGTATGGACCACAATGGAAACAAGCCTTGGCTTTATTGTGTTTTATCCATTTTTGACCAGCGTTGTTGACACTGTTATTGTCTTGTCTTTTAAAATGTTTTTGTCCTACGATTTGTGTCAAAATAAAGTATTTCAATTCAATTCAATTCAATTGGTGCATTCCCCGCCACACGCTTTTGGAGCAAGTATCAATTCCAGCGCGCACCTGTCATAGTTTTTGATTAGCGCCCCAGAGGCTTTTTATACTGGGACTGCCCTTCAATCGATCTCGGGTCGTTTTGAATACTTCTGTTTCTGCCTGTTGTTCCCCGTTGCTGTGCCTCGTCTACTCTCCCTCCAGGACATCTGTGGATTGCCGCTGGTGAAGACCTTGTCCCCCGTTTTGAGCTGCGCCTCGTTTACCCGCTTTACTCTTGCGCTTTGGTGAGTTTGAACCAAACCCCTTTTTGGACTATTCTGTTTTGTGTGTTTTGAAGAACACTGAAGAGCTCTATTTTTGCTTACACTTGACTCAGCTAAGTTGTGTGTTAAAGGAGACACTGAAGATTATCATTTTGCTTGCACTGGACTCAGCTGGGGTGTGTGTTTAGAAGAGACACTGAAGATATTCGTTTTTGTTTTGCACTGACCCTCAGTTAAATTGTGTGTTGTGGTGAACACTGAAGATATCGTTTTGTTTGTTCTGGACTCAGCTAAGGGAGGAGGAGACCGCACTGCCTCTGTGTGATGTGGACTGTTATTGATCTCTCTCTCTCTCTCTCTCTTTTCCACCTCGAGTTGAAGCTGGGAGTATCTGCAGAGCCGCTTCGGCGTCAACACCGTTTCCCCACCTCGAACACCAAGAGGATCTGCAGAGCCGCAGATAACTCTGCTGAAGGCAGTCTCCCTTTGTTTCAAGATTGTTACTTGCTCCTTTTTGACTCTGAAAATAAATACGCCCTAGTATTTGGCTAACTCTGAACTACCTGTCTGTGCCGTGCATTTGAGGTCGGTTTCAAACCCTAACAGTAGCCTTGCGATGGTTGTTATAGACGAGCGTTAAAGTCCCATTTGATTCAGCATAATTACGTGTTTCCTGTAAAAACAGGAAGCTAGGGAGGAACAGGAAGCTAGGGAGGGACTTGTCGCAAATATTGATTGGCGTCAATAGCGCTGAATGTGCGTTACAGTCGACCCATTAGCTAGCAAGCTAACGTTAGCTAAATGTACAATGTTATAAACAGTATCAGTTAGCTAGCAAGCTAATGTTGAACATTGGTTTTGTTAACAAGACCAAGTGCTAGCTTAGTTGCTACATGCTAGCATTCCATTGGACGCAAAAACAGTATGGCCCCTGTGTGCAGGATGACTCATCAACATTTGTTTATTGTTTTCCAAGGAATGACAAACACTAAAATGCCATTAAGAAAACCTACAAAACTATTTATTTTGTCATTATTGGGACAGATACTGGTGTATAATGCCCCTTTTCCACTGCATGGTACCGACTCTACTCTACTCTACTCTACTCTGCCTTTTCGGTTTTCCATTGCCAAAATTTGCGGATGGTACCTGGAACCGGGTACTTTTTTAGTACCGGCTTTGTCGTGGTTCCAAGCGGGTAGAAGCGATACCAGAAGAGTGACGTGAAACACTGCAGACCACTGATTGGTCAGAAGAGAGAAGCGTCACACGTTGGAGCGTCCTGCACAAAAACACAAACCCGCCATCTTTAAACTGTCTCGGGTAGCGTTCATTATTTGTTTGCAGCAGGAACAGTGCAATAAACAAAAAAGGATACATTCACTGTGTATTCTGCCTCATTTATTGACCAACCAACATCAACACAATTTACCACCAAGAGCGGAGAGTTTAGTCTTTGTGAGTTTAGTGCCAATGTGATTGCGTTTTACCATTATAATAGTTAGCATTGCGGCTAGCGTACATAGCGTGCAAAGATCAATATAACTCGCTATTGATTGTTTGTACTAGTAACCTTAATGCTAGTAGAATAGACACAACGTGAGGTAATCATCATCATCCCTTTTAAACCGGTTAAAACTCAGCATTCAATACCATAGTCCCCTCCAAACTCATAGCCAAGCTCAGGGACCTGGGCTTGAACTATGACCTCTGCCAGTGGGTCTTGGACTTCCTGACGGGCAGACCCCAGGTGGTAAGAGCCGGCAACTGCACCTCCTCATCCATCACGCTCAACATAGGGGCCCCCCAGGGCTGTGTTCTGAGCCCCCTCCTCTACTCCCTGTACACACATGACTGCGTAGCACAGCGGAACAACAACACCATCATCAAATTTGCTGACGACACAGTAGTGGTGGGCCTGATCTCTGCCAACGACGAAAGGGCCTACCTGGAAGAGGTAGAGAACCTGTCACAGTGGTGTCAGGAGAACTGCCTCTCCCTGAACGTCAGCAAAACAAAAGAGATGATTGTGGACTTCAGGAGGTCGGGGGTCAAGGACTACAGCCCCCTCAGCATCGACGGGGCACCGGTTGAGAGAGTGAACAGTTTCAAGTACCTCGGAGCCCACATATCCGAGGACTTGACATGGACCACACACATTGACAGTGTTGTGAAGAAGGCACGACAACGCCTCTACTTCCTCAGGCGCCTAAGGAAGTTCCAAGTCAGTCAGAAGATCCTTAGGAACTTCTACTCATGTACAATAGAGAGCATCCTGACCGGCAACATCACCTCCTGGTTTGGGAATAGCACTGCACAAGACCGTAGCAGACTACAAAGAGTGACACGTTCAGCCGAACGCACAATTGGAGGGGGGCTTCCCACCCTCCAGAACATTTACAACAAGCGGTGCAAGGGGAAGGCTAAGAGAATTATTAAGGACTCGAGCCACCCGAACAACTGCCTCTTTGAACTGCTGCGGTCAGGCAAGCGATACCGGAGTCTTAAGGCGAGCACAGAAAGACTCAGAAGAAGCTTCTATCCCCAGGCCATCAGGCTGCTAAACGAACAATAATCACTATGCAACAACCATCAAATGCACACAGCACACACACCCACACGCACACACTCACTCAAACAAACAACACACTGCAGCACCCACTCTCCACACTTTAGATCACACAAACACACTTACACTTTATATTTATTGATAAAGGATTTGCACTACAACTCGTACACCTACTGTGAATTGTACCTAAATTGCACCTCGTCCCATTTCTCCATTTCTGCCTTGCACTATATAGTATTGTATATTAGTACACTGCACAGTATTGTATATTGTATGGTAACTACGTCTATTCTGCATCGAACATTGTACATATGTCTAAACTGAACACTGTGACCTCATTTTTTTTACTTCTAATTTTACTATGTTATTTTATTTCATACTTATCTTGTCTTGCACAGTCTCTGGAGCGCAACAGTAAGAAGCATTTTGTATAAAAGTATTCTGTACTTCTGTATGACAACTATTAAAGAAACTTGAAACTTGAACTTGAAATGCTAATGTTAGCAGAATAGACACGAGAGGTAGCGTTAACGCTAGTAGAATAGACACGAGAGGTAACGTTAACGCTAGTAGAATAGACATGAGAGGTAACGTTAACGTTAGCAGAATAGACACGAGAGGTAACGTTAACGCTAGTAGAATAGACACGAGAGGTAACGTTAACGTTAGCAGAATAGACATGAGAGGTAACGTTAACGCTAGTAGAATAGACACGAGATGTAACGTTAACGCTAGTAGAATAGACACGAGAGGTAACGTTAATGTTAGTAGAATAGACACGAGAGGTAACGTTAACGTTAGCAGAATAGACATGAGAGGTAACGTTAACGCTAGTAGAATAGACACGAGAGGTAACGTTAACGCTAGTAGAATAGACACGAGAGGTAACGTTAACATTAGCAGAATAGACATGAGAGGTAACGTTATATTTCGTATCTGGCTTATCGCGTCCCGCTCAAGCCTATTGAGATACCCCTTATCTCCTGTACCTACTGTACTCCACCACGAAACAACTTGTACACCCACACCTGACCGGGTCCCCCTCTATGGAGGCGTAGCCTATAAGATCATGGCCCTGGTCACCAAACACCCTTCCTCTATTTTCGTTCCATCATATTGGATGCTGTGCACCGTATGTAACTAGTAGTATGAAAAGATTAGAGAAAGTTCGTAATGTTGAAAGCTTACCGGAGGTTTGCTTTTCCCTGGCATCTTCGGAGCATGTTTCAGCGACACATTGGGCCTGTGCTGATGTTTCCTCAGCTGACGGTGGCAGACCGAGGGGCAGCGTACAAGGTTTGGCTATCAAGTCGGCTTGTACAAAGGTAAGGCCTGTGTCATTAGGCATCAATGTCAGTATTGGTAATGCTGTGGAGTATGTTTCGGCGCCAGGGCCGGGGCGGCTTGGTGATCGTTCCACTGCAGTGGACGTTTTCCTGGCAATCCTGGAGCACGCTGCTAACGTTAATGCTACTACTGCTACTTCTGCTAATGCTAACGGTGACGCTGAAATGGGTCGTTGTTCTAATAATCCCCGCCGCGGGATACCGTTTTTCCCTCCTCTTACCAGCTTCATTGATGAAGGTCAGTCGGTGGTTGATGTGGGGGGTTTCGCTGAGTCCTATTTACCTTTTTTACAGGTGAACGGGCTAACAACAGGGTGCAGGCCGGGTGTACCGTGGCTACGTAGCCAGGTAGCTTTGTTCCTGTGCCCCGGCGGGGATGAACGACGTCCCGCCCGGCGGATGCTTGATAGCGAATCGGCTCGGAGGGTGGCAGTATGGACGGATGAGTTGTATACTGCTACAGGATGGTATTTGGTATCCACATTGGCGTCGGGTAGTAGGACTTTGGGTCCAGCCGACATTGTAAACATGGTTCATGTTTGTGGTGTTATGGAGATCTTGACTCAGTCGCAAGCTATAACTGCGGGGAGGATTAGGATGCTATCAACGTTGGTTGTTAGGCATGTTTGGTTGGAGCAATCTCCTCTTGGGGAAGAGGATAGGTTTTCTCTCCTCACGACTCCTTTTTCCACAGATAGTCTTTTTGGGCATTCTGTGGAGGCGCAGGCGGTTGTTGATCTGGGTCCTACACTGCCTCACGCTGTGCAGCCAGAGGTGGGAGCACGGTCTCGTCAACGACTGTGGCGAGATCCTCGACAGGCGGCCATGTTTCCCAGCACTATTTAAGAGACACTCATAGCCATATGCCTGTAATGAGAAAAGCCCCATAGGCGATCTAACTGGCTAACGGTATGTTGCATTGTTGTCTTTTGTATGCGCTGTTTATGTTCGTAATTATCATTTATATATGCATAGCACATGTGGCTAATGAATGCCGTTTTGTTTCCCGTTTGTACAGGTAAATAATCTGACTGTTAACTGACGGTAAAGTGACTAATGACTGATGAATACTGCCGTCTAAAGACTACCAGTAATCTAATGGCTACTAATGACTAATGCTATTAGCTACCTGCTGTCTAATTGACCACCTGCTGGCTGTTTGCCAATGACGTTGGAGTTTTCGAGTGTTTGGATGCTATATCCTAATAAATAACATTCAAGCAGATGTCGGAATTGTTTCCTTTGGTCCGTATTAAAACAGTTGATCGCCTGCACCCTTCCAATGGGGAGATCTAGTTGACGCACAGTGACAGTGACTGCTAGATAATTGGACAAATATCACTGCAGGGCTTCGGCGTGTAGGAGCCCATGGGGTCCTCATGCCTTGCGTGTCTAGCTGCGGAACAACTCCTCAGCATGCGCTAGAGGGGTGTTCAGGGGGGGGGGTGTGTGTCAACCAGTTTGATAACAGCTTCTCCCGTATCAAACCGGCCCTTTCTGTCGGGGTCCCCCCTTGGGTGCTTTGCACAGCGGGAGGGACCGGGCCAACTATCTACTGTTCCTGGCGGGCCAGCGTCAGTTGACGGCGGGTGCGCTGTGGGATTATTTTCACATATGGCAACGAGAATGCCATCTTGTGGGGTGGATGGCGAGAACGTTGAGGCAGGGGCTTGTGTTACAGTTCGCACAACCCCACCCCCTCCGTTCTCAGGTTTGGTGCCGACCCTATTGTCAGGGTCAGACGCAGTGACAGCCCTGGCCGACGAGATCCAATCTCTGTTGGCAAAGCAGGCCGTCGTTGTGGTTCCGAGAGAGGATGCAATGTCAGGCGTCTACTCCCGTTATTTTCTGATACCCAAGAAAACAGGGGGGGTCAGACCTATACTGGATCTGTCCGCGTTCAATCGGTTGATTGTAGCGAGACCGTTCAGAATGTTGACCGTCAAACTCCTTCTGCTTGCTGTCAGAAGGGGAGACTGGTTCACCTCCATAGACCTGAAGGATGCGTATTTTCACATCCCCATTTACCCTCCTCACAGGAAGTTCCTACGGTTCCTGTTTCAGGGCGTAGCGTACGAGTACCAGAGGATGCCGTTCGGTTATTCTCTGGCTCCCCGCACATTCACCAAGTGTGTGGCGACTGCGCTGGAGCCCTTACGTCGTCGGGGGTTACGAGTTCTATTCTATCTCGACGACATTCTACTCCTCAGTCGTTCGGAGGAGGTTGCCAGGTCTCATACCAGGCTGGTGGTGGAATTCCTCACCAGCCTGGGTTTTGCTGTGAATTGGAAGAAGAGTACCCCTCTTCCCAGTCAACAGGTGGAGTACTTGGGCTTGACGTTGAGGTCAAGGCCCATGATTGCAACCCTCTCGGAGCAGCGCCGGGTGGTTCTCCGTCACGCGCTCGGGGGTTTCCGTCTGGGAGGGACGGTCACGGCGCTGCAAGTGATGCGTCTGCTAGGCATTATGGCATCTGCTCACGCGGTGGTTCCTCTTGGCCTCCTCTTCATGAGGAGGATACAGAGGTGGTTTCTCTCTATGAGAATAGATCCGGTGAGGGACAAAGGGAAACGGTTGACGGTTCCTTTGTCGATATGGGGAGATCTCGCCCACTGGAGGAGGCTGGGTATCCTCACCATTGGGGTCCCCATAGGCAGCAGGAGCTCACACGTCACGGTCTTCACCGGCGCCTCTCTCACGGGTTGGGGAGGGACGTGTCGGACCCACGCAGTGGGGGGCATCTGGACGGGGGTTCATGCTGGCCCAGCTACCCCGCATATCAATGTGTTGGAGTTGAAGGCGGTCCTCCTGGTCCTCAAACGGTTCGACCACCTGGTGGTAGGCGAACACGTTTTGGTCAGGACAGACAGTATGACGGCAGCGGCGTATATCAACAGGCAGGGTGGGACTCGTTCCATCCGCCTGCTCCGGGCGGCGGTCGAACTTTGGCTATGGGCATCCCGCAGGCTGCGCAGTCTGAGGGCGCTCCACATTCCTGGTACAGAGAATATGGGGGCGGATATGATGTCTTGGGGGCGGTCCTCATTACGACAAGTGGGAACTCCGCCCCGACATAGTCAGACAGATCTGGGATCGGTTCGGGGAGGCCTCGGTAGATCTGTTTGCGTGCCGACGCTCTCACAAGTGCCCCTTGTGGTTCTCGCTCAGTCGAGCAGATCATCCCCCCTTGGGGGTGGATGCCTTCTTGACCTTTCCATGGCCGCCCGGTCTTCTGTACGCCTTTCCTCCTGTACAGCTGTTGAGTCAGCTGTTGGAGCGGATACGGAGGGAGCGCAGGACGGTGATCCTGGTCACGCCGGACCGAGGCAAGTCAGTGTGGTTCCCGGTCTTGATCCAGCTTCTGGTCACTCCTCCTTGGGTCATTCCTTGGTCGGCGACGGCCCTCTCACAGCACGACGGGTCACTGTTCCAGTTTCCGATGTTGGGCCAACGGCTGTTGGTGTGGCTGGTGGGAGGGTGAGTCTGGAGAGAATGGACCCTTCGGTGGTTGATACCATCCGGAGTGCACATGCTCCCTCCACTGTCGCGCTTTACGCGGGCAGATGGCGTGCGTTCCAAGAGTGGTGTAAGGCGGGGGGCTGGGACCCAGTCTCCTGCCCCCTGGATGCTGTCCTGAGTTATCTCCAGTCTCTTCTTGGTAGACTGTCGGCTTCGACGGTGAGGGTATATGCGGCGGTTATATCCTCCTATCATGAGGGAATTGAGGGGACTGTTTTGTTCAGCCACCCTCTTGTGAAGCGTTTCCTGCTTGGCGCTCGACGCGTTAAGCCGGTGCAACGCTCCTTGGCTCCGACTTGGGATCTTCAATTAGTCCTCGGTCGGTTGTCCTTGGCCCTGTTTGAGCCGCTCGAGCAGGCGCCGTTGGAACGGCTGTCTTTCAAGACCGCGTTCCTGCTGGCTGTCACTTCCGCTAAACGTGTGGGTGAGCTCTGTGCTCTCTCGGTACGTCCAGAGTGCCTGTCTTTTCGGGCCGATTGCGGTGCCACTCTGCGACCTAATCCTGCTTTCATGCCTAAGAATATCCGGAGTTCCTTCCGCTCCCGGGATATTGTGGTTCAGGCGTTTCGTCCTCCTCCTCACACTAGTGAGTTAGATGCGGGCCTTCACCTGTCATGTCCGGTCCGTGCTTTGGGAATTTACCTCAGCCGTACTCAGGACCTCAGGGTTACCGAGCAGCTTTTTGTCTGTTACGGTGGGGCTCGTGCCGGTAAGGCACTGTCGAAACAGCGCCTGTCCCATTGGTTGTGCGAGGGCATTGCCCTCTGCTACACATTGGCTGGGCAGGATCCCCCTGGGGGCATCAGGGCGCACTCCACTCGTGGGGTGGCTGCCTCTGCCGCTCTCCTGGATGGGGCCTCGGTGGAGGACATCTGTGCTGCAGCTTCATGGTCCTCCCCGGGCCACTTTGTAAGGTTTTACCTCATGGACATGACCGGGGGTTCTGTCTCCCAGGCGGTTCTGGGGTCTGTGGCCTTTCCTGCTTCCCGTCCTTTGGTAGGGTAGCAGGAGTGTGTGGGTATGGGCCACAGTGTGTTAGGTCACACGTGGTTCCGCCTGTGCTGTGTGTTCAAGGGGTTCTAGTTCCCTCTTGCTCGCACTCAGGTGGAGTTGACTGCGCCCCCCCTTCATTAGGAAGAATGGGGTGACAGGGCTCCCCGAACCCCTTGATGTGGGCTTACGGGTCCTCGGGGGGTACATCTGTCGGGTCTCGCGTCCGCTCTAACCCATATCTCAATAGGCTTGAGCGGGACGCGATAAGCCAGATATGAAATATAACGATAGGTTATGTATATAACCTAGTTATATGAGTATTGGCTGAGCGTCCCGCTCTTAAGCGGCCCTGAGTTCCCTTTTGAGGGATCTTTTACTGGAACGGGATTTTGGTGAGGAAGGGTGTTTGGTGACCAGGGCCATGGTCTTATAGGCTACGCCTCCATAGAGGGGGACCCGGTCAGGTGTGGGTGTACAAGTTGTTTCGTGGTGGAGTACAGTAGGTACAGGAGATAAGGGGTATCTCAATAGGCTTGAGCGGGACGCTCAGCCAATACTCATATAACTAGGTTATATACATAACCTATCGTTAATGTTAGTAGAATAGACACGAGAGATAACGTTAACGCTAGTAGAATAGACACGAGAGGTAACGTTAACGTTAGCAGAATAGACACGAGAGGTAACGTTAACGTTAGTAGAATAGACACGAGAGGTAACGTTAACGTTAGTAGAATAGACACGAGAGGTAACGTTAACGTTAGCAGAATAGACATGATTTATACAAGTGATGGCTTATTTTGAAGGTATGAACCTGGACTTTCATATCATGTAAGTTAAGTTACCTCTAAAGGACCCAGAGTCTGTGGCTGGTCACATTTCTGTTGTAGTGATGCCACAGATTACTTGTAAAAGTAATCCGATTACTGATTACTGATTACTCCTTTAAAAAGTAATCCAAGTTACTTTACTGATTACTTGATTATCAGAGTAACTTAGTTACTTTGAAAGTAACTAGGTTACGAAGTCGTCGTCGTTCCCCCAACAGTTTTTTTTAAACGCTTTATTGAAAGTGCATAAATTGTTTTTAACTTGTTTCTCTGCACATAACGTAAATTGTTAAACTAGTGCTTCAGCTTCTGTACCATCAAGTATGGTAAAGCAACAGTCTATGATGCTCACAGCATTAGAGCAGCCAGCCAGTGGTTTTACAAAACCAGTGTATCCATTCACATCTAACAAATGCAGGCTGAACTATTCAATTATATCAACTGTAACTATTAAATTGTTTTTATAAATGTCTCTCTATAAACATACAATCAGTCTCTCTTTAACATGTAAATTAACTGTAAATCTGGCAAATAAGAGCTTTTGCTCTGCCACCATCAAATATACATTAATCAATAGGGAAAGAAACAATCTCTCTCTTTTGCTGTTTGGCTGGCCTCCGAGTCCTCCCGTACCTAGTCGAAGCGTCGGCTAGTGTTGTGATTCCAGATGCTTTCAATGCAATTGGATGTGCTGTTTTTAGCGGTAGACAGTATTTTGACTGAGGCTACGTTTAGACGAGCGTTTTGGGGTGGAAGTCTGAACAGAAACCGCAAAAGTCTTCTTGCGGTTTCACTTCGTTTAGACAAGCGTTTTGGGGTGGAATTCTCAGACGAATGCAGACGAGTCACACGATTGGCGCATATGTCACATGACGTGCTGTGAAGACCCGCCCTACTCTGCCTCTGATTCGCAGACTGTGGATGGGGAATGTGATTGGGCCAAAGCAGAGTCACTCACAGACAGAGAGTCCAGTCACGCCGCGGGACACATTCTTGTGTAACCCTTTCACTGCCACACCACGTCACTCCCAATAATAAGAAAAACAGCTCAAAATGTATTTTTGACTGTCGAAAACGAAATAAAATACTGCATTCCGCCTGCATTATGAATTTATGATGAGATAGTAACAAAATAGTAACACACAGCCACTTGGACAAGTAACTGCAATCAGATTACTGGCTTTTAAAGAT
The DNA here is from genome assembly GCF_963971535.1 of Notolepis coatsorum. Classification (NCBI taxonomy): domain Eukaryota; kingdom Metazoa; phylum Chordata; class Actinopteri; order Aulopiformes; family Paralepididae; genus Notolepis; species Notolepis coatsorum. Next base: position 25,196 of record NW_028173618.1, read on the forward strand.
TAACGCGTTAGATTACTATTTTCGGGGAAAAGTAATCAGATTACAATAACGCGTTACTTAGTAACGCGTTACCGGCATCACTAGCACGTGTGCTGTATGATGACAATACATTTTAATCTAATCTAATATGTAGTGTGTGTGTGTGTGTGTGCGCGCGTGCGTACGTGCGTGCATGCGTGCGTGTGTTTGTGTGTGTGTGGTAGCGTGTGTGTGTGTGTCGTAGGGTGTGTGTGTGGTAGCGTGTGTGTGTGTGGTAGTGTGTGTGTGTGGTAGTGTGCAGGAGGGGCAGCAGACAGGGGGCTTCTCTCCAGGCAGCAGGAGGTGATTGATGGACAGTGAGGCTGAGTGAGGAGCAGACGCTCTATAGCCTCCTGCTGCTGAGCTCAACATGATGGAGAGAGGCGGAGGCACACACACACATGTATACACATACACACATATATACACACACACACACACACACACACATGTATACACATACACACATATATATACACACACACATACACACACACATATATATACTAAGGCTGTCAAATATATCGCGTTAATATCGCGTTAACTCCCGATTCTATTAATGCCACTAATTTTTTTAACTCAAGATTAACAAAAAAAAAAAAAAAAAAAAAAATTACTAGACTTCACTCAGGTGTATTATTGATGCTCTCATTGATACTATGTTTGTTTCTGAAGTGTGTGTGTGTGTGTGTGTGTGTGTGTGTGTGTGTGTGTGTGTGTGTGTGTGTGTGTGTGTGTGTGTGTGTGTGTGTGTGTGTGTGTGTGTGTGTGTGTGTGTGTGTGTGTGTGTGTGAGATATATAGAGAGAGGGGGGTGAGAGAGATGAGGAAGGGGCAAAAGAGAAAAAGAGCTGGGAGAGTGTGTGTGTGAGGGAGAGAGGGGGGTGTGTGATTAATCAGCCCTTGTGTGTGTGAATGTAACAAGTTCCTAACGTTTTCTTTCCCCTATTATTTCATGCACACTTTATTCATTGTTTTAAATTATTATTTTCTTTTAAGTTATTTTGTGCATCACTCTGTTTTGAATTTGATGCAAATTTGCAATGCATGACTGCATGAGGGTCATCCTTTTGTGTTAAATGGCTGCACAAAGCAAGCATTTGTTGACTCGCATCTTGATAAGAGTATTAAAACTTGGAACTTGAAAAAGATCTGTTTAAGGTAAAAAAGAAAATTAAAAAAAAAAGCGATTAATTTGCGATTAATCGCGAGTTAACTATGGACAATCATGCGATTAATCGAGTTAAATATTTTAATCGTTTGACAGCACTAATATATACACATACACACACGCACATACACATGTATACACATACACACACATACACACAAATACACACACTTATATACATACACACACACATCCACATACACACATACACTTATATACATACACACACACATCCACATACACACACATACATACACTTATATACATCCACATCCACATACATATCCACATGCACACACATACATACACCTATATACATCCACACACCTATATACAGTACATACACACACACACACACACACACACACACACACACACACACACACACACACACACACACACACACACACACACACACACACAGAGACACACACACACACACACACACACACACACACACACACACACACACACACACACACACACACACACACACACACACACACACACACACACTCTCTCTCTCTCTCTCTCTCTCCATAACCCTTCCAGATCCTGTCAGAATCCAACTTCAACATTCCTCCATGTGGGAATTTCCCCAGGAATGAGTTGGAGTGGATTCCAGTGAATCCTTGTTCCTCCTACTACTACTACGACAGACAGACACAGAAGCACACTCACCAGCCACACACACACACATTGTATTCACACAGAGGACACACATGCATACATTTGGGGGAATGTGTGCGTGTCTGCGTGTGTGTGGTTGCGTTTCTCAACTGGATGCATGCAGGTGGAATGGTCTGTGTGCATAATGTGGAGAGAGGGGAGGGGCATACCTATGTGTGTGTCCATGTGTGTGTGTGTGTGTGTGTGTGTGTGTGTGAGTGGGGGGCTTTTTATCAATCAGATACGATACACGTCTACTCTCTACTCTACTATCATCACTTGATTTCCTTTTGATCTACATGTATACAAGCCTCTAGTGGTCTCAGTGGATCCTCTTCCTCCTCCTCCTCTTCCTCCTCCTCCTCCTTCGATACGCTGCCTGGGAGGAGCGGGAATCGAACTGGGAACATTCCGATTACCAGATGACCGCTCTACCTCCTGAGCCGCTGTATGACTTACTGTGTGGGTGGGCCCCACCTTGACCACGTACATCGTTTACAGCATATATATATATTTATATATTCATATTTACTGCATATATATGTATATGTATGTATACTGTAAATATGAATATATAAATATGTATATATGCTGTAAACGATGTACGCGGTCAAGGTATATATATATATCCATATCTGTCTGAATATACTATTATACTATATCTGTCTGTGGACCCTGTGTCTGTTAATAAAGGTGATATATATGATATACCAGCATATAATCCTTTCTATATACATACTTATACACCTGCATATAACCCTTATAACTCTGTATGATAGCATGTACAATAGTGCTGTATATACTGTATGTATATATATATCCACATCTATCTGTACACACCTGCTTATAATCCTTTTTACATATCTGTAGATACGATATCTATATCTGTACACATCCCTTACCTACTCTTACTAGTTACGATGCTGGCCAGTATGACTTACTACCATAGTGTCTTTATACCTGTATCACTGTACATATGACAATACTACAACTCTGTATTGATTGATTGATTGATTAAAAACTTTATTAACAGATTGCAGAATGGGTACAGTACAGTACAGCTCAATACATACAATTGTTAAGGGGATGCAGACCAGAGAAAGACTTTCGTCTTGTTTACGTCAGGGTCCCCCATTTTCAATTCATCATAACATATATGATATACATGACAGACAGTACTGCTACATCTATACATTTATGACATACCAGATTTGCAAATACAGTACTGTTTTAGATACAAAAAGAGTCTAGAGAAAAGAGTATATACATTTGACGTAGAAACTGTACATTGGAGGAGGTTGGGTAGGTGGGGGGGGGGGTTGGGTGGCTGGGTGGGGGGGGGGACTGTACATTGGAGGTGGTTGGGTGGGTGGGGTGGAGGGGTGGGTGGGGGACACTGTACAACTGTACAAGCAAAACTGTACATTGGAATATTGACAAAACCATACTTGGTCATTTACTGTACATTGGAGGGGGTTGGGTTAGGACATTTACAGGGGCCAGTTTCGAATTGCAGTCTCCCGTAGGTGTTCTTTGAGAGTGGTTTTGAAAGTGGGTAGTGATTCACATTCCTTTACAGCTTTGGGTAGGGCGTTCCACATTGATGTGGCATAATTGCAAAACGTTTTTAGTCCCTTGTTTGAGCCGAATCTGGGTTTAACATGATTTGTGGAGCTCCCTCTGTGTTGTGATCGTGGTATTCACTGACCTTTGGGAGTATTTTGACATGTACATGGTACCTTCTTGGTCGTGTAGTGTATCTTGTAGACCAGGCCCATTGCAAGTTGCTGTACTCTGCCGTCTACTCTAAGCCATCCTGGTCAGCTCTCCATCCCCCGAACCAGACTGCGGACGTTCGGGGACAGAGCTTTCAGTGTGGCAGCTCCCACCCTCTGGAACTCCCTCCCCGCAGAACTCCGCACCACCCCAACTCTGGACTCATTTAAAAAACTGCTCAAACCCACCTCTTCAACCTGGCCTTCAACCCCTAACTTTCTCACTTTATATGTATGTGTTGTGTCTGTCCACTATGTTTGTTGACTTGTTATCTCCCCCCCCCCCCCCTTATGTAAAGCGACCTTGGGTCCTCTGAAAGGCGCTATATAAAACAAAGTATTATTATTATTATTATCCTAGGTTGTCAAAGTGGGCAGGGGTGAGGTGGGTTCTAGGAGTAAGGTCAAGCAGTTGTTTTGAGATGTTTGTAATTTTGTTTTTAGTGCCTTTGAGGTGCTTTGGTACCATGAGGTGCAAGCATAGTTGTAGTACCCTTGAATGAGTGCTCCTGCCAGAGTCTTCAGGGTATTCTTGTTTACCAGAGAGGAGATCCGGTACAAGAAACGAGTTCGTTGGTTGACTTTTTTTATTACCTTGGATGCGATTTTGTCACAGGAAAGATTTGCCTCTAGGATAGAACCCAGGTAGGTAATTTCATATTTCCTTGTGACAATATTGTCCCCCACTGTAACTGAGAAGCCGTCGGTCTTGCTGAGTTTGTTATTATGATCCGAAGAGAATGGACTCTGATTTGCCCATGTGTAATGATAGTTTGTTATCAGCGAGCCAGGTGCAGATTCTGCCGAGTTCTGAGCTGAGGGTTTTTTCAACCTGTAACTTGTTCTTGTACATACATCTGATTAGCACTATTACTCTGTAGTACTATTTATATATTTTATACCCAGTTATATAATACTATTGCACTCTACTGTTACATTTACACTCTGGTTGGACAGCAAACTTCTTTTTGTCGTACTGTACTTGTGCTGCTGCATGATGACACTACATTTGAATGTAATCTACTGTAAAACTGTTAGCCTGTAGAGCGTTGCAGGTGATGAAGTGTTGGGGCTGGAACGTTCACGTTCTACTCTTGTTTAAAGGGACTTTGTGTGAATACTCTCAGTGGTTTGGTGGGAACCGAGGAACGTGAACTCAACCACACATCAATAACACAGAATGAGCTG
>NW_028173618.1:30215-37715 GCF_963971535.1 Notolepis coatsorum
GGGTTCCTGTGCTCCAGGGAAGCGAGGGAGCAGAGAGTGAGGTGAATAAGTGCGAGTGACGAGGCCGGCAGGAGTGATGGCGGGACACACACCTGAGCTCGCCGCCCCGGCAACGCCAGTGATTAATAACAGACGGGGGAGGAGACGCACCCCGAGAGCCTCCCGGAGCGATTTATAGCTCCACGACGTCCCTCCACCCGTCTCCCCCCCCCCCCCCCCCCCCCGCCTCCCCTCTCCACCCCCGCTCCCCCGCCCCCGCCCGCCCCCGGTCTTCCCCAGCTGTTGTACACCTGGATGCCCGGCCCCGAGAGAGCGAGAGATACACATCCCATCCATCTCTCAGAGGTGTGGATGTGGTTGGGTGGGGGGTGGGTCTGTGCGGGGCGGAGGAGGTGTGTGGTGCGGAGGGTGGCAGATGCTCTCAGGAGCCAAAGTGAGGGGGGGGGGGGGGGAGGAGTTCTGAGAAGAACAAAAATACATTCGCTTGTGAAAACATTAGCCATGTGCTTAATAATGGTCACTGATACCAGAGGATAAGAGCAATGACTGCTGGGTTAGGTACGACCGGCTTGCTCATGGCAACAGCGCTATTACTTTTCGGAAAGTTTCACCCCACCGTTTGGCTACAAATCGACTTTAAACGGAACATTTCGGTCCCATTGGAAATGCATTGCAAATTAGAGTGGTGGAGTTGAAATAATGAAATAATAATCTCAATTTTGCACGTAGAAAAAAAACACAACAAAACGATGACACGGCTGTCAGCTCGCTCACAAAAGAAAAAGAAATGGAATTGGACATTTCTATCTCAACTGATGACCATTTGTTTGAAGGTTCTCCTCCCCATAGACACCAATGTGTTCGCACTCTAGAAAAAACAGATTATTTTGCTTTCCCCCCCCTTCTGTCCCGATCGCCACCAAGGCCACAATTGTCGACGGAATGCCACAATATCGCACACAACCCTTCACCTACTCCTTGAAGTGCTCATGTGCGATTCACAACGCTTCATCTCTTATCGTTTGCTTTTAATCATCGTGACAATGCAGTCATGCGTCTGCCCCCATTGAAATACATTCAAAGTGAAAGTGCAGAGTCATTCATGATTGCATGCATCAGCCTAACAGGTGTGTGGCTCATGGCCCATGGCTACAGCTGACCTGCCAATGACCTCTCATGGACTAAACCTTTAATCGCCCCTCTGTGTAGCAGTGCTGAATTGCTTGACAGCGCCCTCTGTCTTGCGGGTTGTGTCATTGTACTCAGTAGGGATGTCCTCGATGTAGTCGATGTTGACCACTCCCCCGATCCTTAGACCACGCCCCCTTAGGCCACACCCCCTCAGTGTATCTCTTGAACCGTTTGTCGTACAGACTTGCGGGTTGTGCCATTGGACTCGGTAGGGATATCCTCTTTCATTGGTCGATGTTGACCACTCCCCCGATCCTTAGACCACGCCCCCTTAGGCCACACCCCCTCAGTGTATCTCTTGAACCGTTTGTTGTAGAGACTTGCGGGTTGTGCCATTGGACTCGGTAGGGATATCCTCTTTCATTGGTCGATGTTGACCACTCCCCCGATACTTAGACCACGCCCCCTTAGGCCACACCCCCTCAGTGTATCTCTTGAACCGTTTGTCATCGAGACTTGCGGGTTGTGCCATTGGACTCGGTAGGGATATCCTCTTTCATTGGTCGATGTTGACCACTCCCCCGATCCTTAGACCACGCCCCATTAGTCCACACCCCCTTAGTCCCGAAACATTTCAAAAACTCGGAAAAGTCAGATTTATTTTTAAAACTCGGAAAAGTCCGAAAAATTTCAAAAACTCGGAAAAGTCCAAAACATTCTAAAAACTCGGAAAAGTCTGAACATTTTCAAAAACTCGGAAAAGTCCAAAGAAATCTAAAAACTCAGAAAAGTCCTGTTGGCCGGTGGTGCACAGGCGTCACCCACACTTTCACAATTTCCCCCGCGCGGAATTGTCTAAATAGTAGCAGGGGGAGGGGAGGTACAGGTATGGGCAGGGCAATAGTAGCAGGGGGAGGGGAGGTACAGGTATGGGCAGGGCAATAGTAGCAGGGGGAGGGGAGGTATGGGCAGGGCAATAGTAGCAGGGGGAGGGGAGGGGAGGTACAGGTATGGGCAGGGTGATAGTAGCAAGGGGGAGGGGAGGTGCAGGTATGGGCAGGGCAATAGTAGCGTGGGGGAGGGGAGGTACAGGTATGGGCAGGGTAATAGCAGCACACCCCCTTAGTCCCGAAAAATTTCAAAAACTCGGACAAGTCAGAAAAATTTCAAAAACTTGGAAAAGTCCGAACATTTTCAAAAATTGGAAAAGTCTGAAAAATTTTAAAAACTTGGAAAGTCCGAAAAATTTCAAAAACGTGGAAAGTCTGAAACATTTCAAAAACGTGGAAAGTCCGAAAAATTTCAAAAACTTGGAAAGTCCGAAAAAAATTTAAAACTCGGAAAGTCAGAAAAATGTCGAAACTCGGAAAAGTCCGAAAAATGTAAAAAACTGGGAAAAGTCCCGTTGGCCGGCGGTGCACAGGCGTCACCCACACTTTCACAATTTCCCCCGCACGGAATTGTCTAAATAGTAGCAGGGGGAGGGGAGGTACAGGTATGGGCAGGGCAATAGTAGCAGGGGGAGGGGAGGTATTGGTAGGGCAATAGTAGCAGGGGGAGGGGAGGTACAGGTATGGGCAGGGAAATAGTAGCAGGGGGAGGGGAGGTATGGGCAGGGCAATAGTAGCAGGGGGAGGGGAGGTACAGGTATGGGCAGGGCAATAGTAGCAGGGGGAGGGGAGGTATGGGCAGGGTGATAGTAGCAAGGGGAGGGGAGGTACAGGTATGGGCAGGCGTCACCCACACTTTCACAATTTCCCCCGCGCGGAATTGTCTAAATAGTAGCAGGGGGAGGGGAGGTACAGGTATGGGCAGGGAAATAGTAGCGTGGGGGAGGGGAGGTACAGGTATGGGCAGGGCAATAGTAGCAGGGGGAGGGGAGGTACAGGTATGGGCAGGGCAATAGTAGCAGGGGGAGGGGGTACAGGTATGGGCAGGGTAATAGTAGCAGGGGGAGGGGAGGTACAAGTATGGGCAGGGCAATAGTAGTGTGGGGGAGGGGAGGGGAGGTACAGGTATGGGCAGGGTGATAGTAGCAAGGGGGAGGGGAGGTACAGGTATGGGCAGGGTGATAGTAACGTGGGGGAGGGGAGGTACAGGTATGGGCAGGGCAATAGTAGCAGGGGGAGGGGAGGTACAGGTATGGGCAGGGCAATAGTAGCATGGGGAGGGGAGGTATGGGCAGGGCAATAGTAGCGTGGGGGAGGGGAGGTACAGGTATGGGCAGGGTAATAGCAGCACACCCCCTTAGTCCCGAAAAATTTCAAAAACTCGGACAAGTCCGAAAAATTAAAAAAACTCTGAAAAGTCCGAAAAATGTTAAAAACTCGGAAAAGTCAGAAAATTTTTAAAAACTCGGAAAAGTCCCGTTGGCCGGCGGTGCACAGGCGTCACCCACACTTTCACAATTTCCCCCGCACGGAATTGTCTAAATAGTAGCAGGGGGAGGGGAGGTACAGGTATGGGCAGGGCAATAGTAGCAGGGGGAGGAGAGGTATGGGCAGGGCAATAGTAGCAGGGGGAGGGGAGGTACAGGTATGGGCAGGGCAATAGTAGCAGGGGGAGGGGAGGTATGGGCAGGGCAATAGTAGCAGGGGGAGTGGAGGTATGGGCAGGGCAATAGTAGCAAGGGGAGGGGAGGTACAGGTATGGGCAGGGCAATAGTAGCAGGGGGAGTGGAGGTATGGGCAGGGCAATAGTAGCGTGGGGGAGGGGAGGGGAGGTATGGGCAGGGCAATAGTAGCAGGGGGAGGGGAGGTACAGGTATGGGCAGGGTAATAGCAGCACACCCCCTTAGTCCCGAAAAATTTCAAAAACTCAGACAAGTCAGAAAAATTTCACAAACTTGGAAAAGTCCAAACATTTTCAAAAACTCGGAAAAGTCAGAAAAATTTCAAAAACTCTGAAAGTCCGAAAAATTTCAAAAACTCAGAAAAGTCCGAAAAATTTCAAAAACTTGGAAAGTCCGACAAATTTCAAAAACTTGGAAAAGTCCGAAAAATGTAAAAGACTCGGAAAAGTCCCGTTGGCCGGCGGTGCACAGGCGTCACCCACACTTTCACAATTTCCCCCGCGCGGAATTGTCTAAATAGTAGCAGGGGGAGGGGAGGTATGGGCAGGGCAATAGTAGCAAGGGGAGGGGAGGTACAGTTATGGGCAGGGCAATAGTAGCAGGGGGAGGGGAGGTATGGGCAGGGCAATAGTAGCAGGGGGAGGGGAGGTACAGGTATGGGCAGGGCAATAGTAGCAGGGGGAGGGGAGGTATGGGCAGGGCAATAGTAGCAGGGGGAGGGGAGGTATGGGCAGGGCAATAGTAGCAGGGGGAGGGGAGGTACAGTATGGGCAGGGTAATAGTAGCAGGGGGAGGGGAGGTATGGGCAGGGCAATAGTAGCAGGGGGAGGGGAGGTATGGGCAGGAAAATAGTAGCAGGGGGAGGGGAGGTACAGGTATGGGCAGGGCAATAGTAGCAGGGGGAGGGGAGGTATGGGCAGGGCAATAGTAGCAGGGGGAGGGGAGGTATGGGCAGGGCAATAGTAGCAGGGGGAGGGGAGGTACAGGTATGGGCAGGGCAATAGTAGCAGGGGGAGGGGAGGTATGGGCAGGGCAATAGTAGCAGGGGGAGGGGAGGTACAGGTATGGGCAGGGCAATAGTAGCGTGGGGGAGGGGAGGTACAGTATGGGCAGGGTAATAGCAGCACACCCCCTTAGTCCAGAAAAATTGCAAAAAATCGGATAAGTCCGAAAAATTTCAAAAACTTGGAAACGTCTGAACATTTTCAAAAACTCGGAAAAGTCCGAAAAATTTCAAAAACTTGGAAAGTCCGAAACATTTCAAAAACGTGGAAAGTCCGAAACATTTCAAAAACTTGGATAGTCCAAAAAATTTCAAAAACTTGGAAAGTCCGAAACATTTAAAAAAAACTCGGAAAAGTCCGAAAAATTAAAAAAAAACTCGGAAAAGTCCCGTTGGCCGGCGGTGCACAGGCGTCACTCACACTTTCACAATTTCCCCCGCGCGGAATTGTCTAAATAGTAGCAGGGGGAGGGGAGGTACAGGTATGGGCAGGGCAATAGTAGCAGGGGGAGGGGAGGTATGGGCAGGGCAATAGTAGCAGGGGGAGGGGAGGTATGGGCAGGGCAATAGTAGCAAGGGGAGGGGAGGTACAGGTATGGGCAGGGCAATAGTAGCAGGGGGAGGGGAGGTATGGGCAGGGCAATAGTAGCAGGGGGAGGGGAGGTACAGGTATGGGCAGGGCAATAGTAGCGTGGGGGAGGGGAGGTACAGGTATGGGCAGGGCAATAGTAGCGTGGGGGAGGGGAGGTACAGGTATGGGCAGGGTAATAGCAGCACACCCCCTTAGTCCCGAAAAATTTCAAAAACTCGGACAAGTCAGAAAAATTTCAAAAACTTAAAGTCCGAACATTTTCAAAAACTTTTCAAAAGTCAGAAAAATTTCATAAACTTGGAAAGTCCGAAACATTTAAAAAAAACTCGGAAAAGTCCGAAAAATGTAAAAAAAATCGGAAAAGTCCCGTTGGCCGGCGGTGCACAGGCGTCACCCACACTTTCACAATTTCCCCCGCGCGGAATTGTCTAAATAGTAGCAGGGGGAGGGGAGGTACAGGTATGGGCAGGGCAATAGTAGCAGGGGGAGGGGAGGTATGGGCAGGGCAATAGTAGCAGGGGGAGGGGAGGTACAGGTATGGGCAGGGCAATAGTAGCAGGGGGAGGGGAGGTATGGGCAGGGTGATAGTAGCAGGGGGAGGGGAGGTACAGGTATGGGCAGGGCAATAGTAGTAGGGGGGGGGGGGGTACAGGTATTGGCAGGGCAATAGTAGCTTGGGGGAGGGGAGGTACAGGTATGGGCAGGGTAATAGCAGCACGGGGGAGGGGAGGTACAGGTATGGGCAGGGTGATAGTAGCAAGGGGGAGGGGAGGTACAGGTATGGGCAGGGTGATAGTAGCAAGGGGGAGGGGAGGTACAGGTATGGGCAGGGTGATAGTAGCGTGGGGGAGGGGGAGGTACAGGTATGGGCAGGGTGATAGTAGCAAGGGGGAGGGGAGGTACAGGTATGGGCAGGGTAATAGCAGCGTGGGGGAGGGGAGGTACAGGTATGGGCAGGGTAATAGCAGCGTGGGGGAGGGGGAGGTACAGGTATGGGCAGGGTGATAGTAGCGTGGGGGAGGGGAGGTACAGGTATGGGCAGGGTAATAGTAGCATGGGGGAGGGGAGGTACAGGTATGGGCAGGGTGATAGTAGCGTGGGGGAGGGGAGGTACAGGTATGGGCAGGGTAATAGTAGCATGGGGGGAGGGGAGGTACAGGTATGGGCAGGGTGATAGTAGAAAATAGGGCTGACCCCTATTAGTCGAATAGTCGTTCGTTATCATTCTTTCCAAAAGAAAAGAGGCCTAGAAGCGTGGCTAACGCTAATGGCACGCATACCAGAGGCCTAAGAAAACAGGCACAGAGGCACTGAAAGAGGATTTAAACCATCTAATGAACACACTAGACTAGACAAATATCAAGATGTATCCATCAGTGGACCAATTGCATGCTTTTGCAGAGAACAAGAAGCCTTCCGTCAGACATTAAGCACCCCACAGCCCAAATGGAATGATAAAAAAAAAAATATATATATATATTTTTTTCATAGTCAACTATTTCGGCCAATCATAGTCCACTATCCAAATCCTTAGTCGGGGACAGCCCTAGAAGAAAGACATAAATATAGGCAATAAAATCTGATCTGTCGCTTCCCATCTCTATATCTCCATCTCTCTAGAGTCCTGTTTCACTTGTTATGTTGTCAGACAAACTGAATGGTTTACATTAATAAGGAGAGCTTCAGCCAGCGGGACCCGGCCTCTAGTCCCCGCGGACGCCATGAAACGAGTTCATTCGGATATTAATAAAAGCTGCATATTAATAAAAGTCACAACGTGCGGCGGCGCGCACGACACCACATGCATGTCAAAACATCATCTTGATTAAAAGCTATTTATTAGCGAACGGTTTGTTTGGCAAAAAAAAAGAAAAGAAAAGAAAAGGAAAATAAATCTATTTTTCATTGTGAATGTCACTTTTCGTTGAGTCCTTTGCATTGCAGATTGGTTTGGGTATTTGTGGTGAAATATGCATGGAATTTTCCACGAGCTCCCAGCGGCGGGGCGACCCGGCCTGATTGGAACGAGGGAAGCAAGATGGATGAAGATGGGCCAGGCGGGCTGTCAAGGGGCCGAGGGAGGCGCGGCTCCGGATCCACGCAAAACGGCTCGCGGTCGGAAATGGCAGCTCCCTTATGGATTGGAAAAACCGTGCACAATGTGCATACTAATAAACAAACACACACACACACACACAGAGC
>NW_028173618.1:42715-71732 GCF_963971535.1 Notolepis coatsorum
GTGAACATGGCTCTGCACTACACGCTGGAACATCTGGACTGCACGGGCAACTATGTCAGGATATTGTATGTGGACTTCAGCTCGGAATTTAACACCATCCTTCCACCCATCCTGGAGCACCAGCTATCCCTGCTGCAGGTGCCGGCCTCCACTCGCAGGTGGATTACCGACTTCCTGTCCAACAGGTCTCAGCGGGTGAAGCTGGGGAAGAGCATTTCCAGCTATAGGTCCACCAGCACCGGTTCCCCGCAGGGCTGCGTCCTGTCCCCACTACTGTTCTCCCTGTACACCAACAGCTGTGCCTCTCTCCACCCCTCGGTCAAACTCCTGAAATTCGCTGACGACACCACCCTGGTGGGTCTCATCTCCAGGGGGGACGAGTCGGCCTACAGGAGGGAGATCGAGAGGCTGCAGAGCTGGTGCAGCTGCAACAACCTGGAGCTCAATGCTCTAAAGACAGTGGAGATGGTAGTGGACTTCCGGAGGAAAGCAGCCCCGCCCCCTCCCATCATGCTGGGAGGCACCCAGGTGGCCTCCGTGGAGTCATGCCGCTTTCTGGGCATGACCATCTCCCGGGATTTGAAGTGGGAGCTAAACATCATGGCCCTGCTTAAAAAGGCCCACAAGAGGATGTTCTTCCTCCGGCAGTTGAAGAAATTTAAACTACAGAGGACCATGATGGCCCAATTTTACACGGCCATCATTGAATCCATCCTCACCCACTCCATCATCTCCTGGTTCCCCGCTGCAGCGGCAAAAAGATCTCGCCAAGCTGCAGCGGGTGATTCGCTCCGCAGAGAGGGTGATCGGCTGTCCCCTGCCCTCCCTCAGGTCCCTGCACGACTCCAGGGCGCTGAAGAGGGCGAGGAAGATCATGGCCGACCCATCCCACCCCGGCCACAGCCTCTTCACCCTCTTGACACTGGCAAAAATACTGCACTGCACTGCACTTTACAAAATACTGCACCTGGAACTCTGCACTGCACTTTACACTTTATATATATATATATTTATTCAAATGATTAATCCTGCACTGCACTGTCTTTGTCCTGTGTCTGTTGTTGCTGTTGTTATGTGAAAAGAAAATGTATGGAAAAATGCATACTCTGTAATGCTGAGACAATTACCAATGTGGCTTAATAAAGGAATCTGAATTAATATTACTACTACTACTATTAATATTACTACTATTACTACTACTATTAATATTACTTATATTACTACTACTACTACTACTACTACTACTACTACTACTACTACTACTACTACTACTACTACTATTAATATTACTACTACTATTACTGATACTATTAATATTACTACTATTAATATTACTCCTATTACTACTACTACTACTACTACTACTACTACTACTACTACTACTACTACTACTACTACTACTACTACTACTACTACTATAACTATTATCAATACTACTATTATTACTACTGTTAGTACTACTATTATGACTACTACTACTGTTAGTACTACTACTGCTGCTACTATTACTACAACTAATACTACTATTACTCCCACTACTGCTACTACTATTACTCATATTACTACTAATATTACTACTACTACAACCACTGCTAGTACTACTACGACTAATACTACTACTATCTCTCCATCCTCTCCTCTCCATCCATCCTCTCCGCTTTCCACCCTCTCGTCTCTCTTCAGCCTCAAACGTCATCTTGGATTCATCAATCCATCTTTGATGCCGTTGTTTCTTTTTTTTCTGCTGTAAAACCCCAACATCTTGCCTTCATCTATTCTCCCTCTCAGATCTAAAACAAATGTTTGACCAAGCTGTTCCACACTGTATTACTCAGCTCTCCTCGTGTGTGTGTGTGTGCGTGCGTGCGTGCGTGCGTGCGTGCGTGCGTGCGTGCGTGCGTGCGTGCGTGCGTGTGTGTGTGTGTGTGTGTGTGTGAGAGAGCTGGCGTCGGACACGTCTGTCTGACATGATGCATCGGGTCTGTTTAATTATAGAGATGCTGAATAAATATTTACAGATGGCCGATCCGTCTTCTCCCCGCGAGGACCCGCAATGGAGATTTATGAAGCAGTCAGTTACGGCAGAGAGGAAGTGGCCGTCATTGTTTCAGTACGGAGGCTGCATGTAATATATATGCTTTATGTTTGAAACCCATGGGTTTGTGTCTGAATGCTATTACCCTGCCGGGTGGTGGAGTGTTGGCATTAGGTTAAGGAGGCTTTGAGTGAACTATTTCATATATCTACACAGAGGCTACACGTGTATGAAGATCCGCACACTGTATTCTCTACAGAATGATTTAACGAGTTGTAGAAATATCTTTCAGCTCAAATATATAAAGAAAGAGCAAGTTGACTTCATGAAGTTGAGGGGTAACAGGTTACCTTATGACTCTATCTTGTTTTATTCTCATGTTATTGTTTTTTTCTCTACTTTTTTCTCCCATTTTTCAATTTTTCTCCCATCCCAATTTCGTATCGTCCAATTCTCCCCTCCCCTGTCTCGAACGCTGTTAGGCCATGCCTCCCACTGGCCGGCTGCAATGTGGACGAAGCCTTACATCACGTGTCCCCTCCGGTACTCGAGGAAGCAGCCGTCGCATCTTTTCACCTGCACAGCGCGATCTCTCAGCGTCGGGGGTCCGCGTGGGAGGGACACCGCCCCCGTCGCTTACTGATTCTGCTGCGCAGGCGCACCAACCGACCTGTAGGAGTCGCTGTCCACAACGTCCGATCCCCACCCATCAGCTTCCCACCCCCTAACACTGCCAATTGTATTAGTATGAACGACCAGCCAAGCTGGTAGCAATGCGGAGAGCTGGGCTCGAACCCAGCGTCTCCAGCATTGGTGGTGAGCGCCTTGCCCACTGCACCACCTAGCCGCCCATTCTCATGTTATTGTAAAGTATTGATTATTGAATAATTGTAATTGACAGACCATCTATTTCTATTGTGTATTTATTGTTTTGAGTAAGGGGGCAGGCTGAATAAGATGTTATTCTCCCTGCTCCTTTTTCGCTCATGGAATGTGCAAATTGAGATTTGATTATGAAACACTTTATTTTATGGAAATGTGCATTACTGATGCATTACAGTGTATTACTGTGCATTACTGTACATTACTGTGTATTAATGTACATCACTGTGTATTACTGTGCTCAGGAGGTAGAGCAGTCGTCTGGCAATCCGGAGGTTCCCGGTTCGATTCCCGCTCCTCCCGGGCAGCGTGTGGATGTGTCCTTGAGCAAGACACTTAACCCCTAATTTCTCCCGATGAGCAGGTTGGCACCTTGCGTGGTCGCCTCCGCCGTCGGTGTGTGAATGTGTGAGTGAGTGGGTCAAATGTGAGGAACAAGTTGTAAAGCGCTTTGGATAAAAGCTGCTATATAAAAAAGCAGCCATTTACCATTTATTGTACATTACTGTGCATTACTGTACATTACTGTGTATCAATGTACATTACTCTCCGTTACTGTACATTACTGTTAGGGATGCTCGATATTGGCTTTTTTACCGATACCGATATTCCGATATTGTCCAACTCTTAATTTCCGATACTGATATCAACCGATACCGATATATGCAGGTTTCCCCCCCCCCCCCAAAAAACTGAAAAATTTCAGGTAACTAATAATTTCACTGGATATATATAACAAATATTGTTATTGTTTTTTTCTTTTTTTAAACCGATACCGATATTTTCCGATATCACATTTTAATGCCGATATCGGCCGATAATATCGGACATCCCTAATTTCGATGAATCGATGCATCGTTACACCCCCGACGCAACACATTATTGTTAATACAGACAGTATTTGCTCTCCTTCTCTCCATATACAGTAGTAATGCTTTAAACCCAGGCCGGTGTGTCTGTGACCTGCATGGCTAATGATGTCAAGCGTCAACACAGTGTGAGGGTCTCATGAGCTCCAGGGAAGCGGGAGAAATCAATCTCCATTTGGACTGACTCTTTATGAGTGACATTTATATATGAGGTCTGAGGTGAAGAGAGTGGTATATCACTGGGCTGTGTGCATTCTCTCTCTCTCTCTCTCTCTCTCTCTCTCTCTCTCTCTCTCTCTCTCTCTCTCTCTCTCTCTCCCTGTTTCTCTCTCTCCCTGTCTCTCGCTCTCTCTCTCCCTGTCTCTCTCTCCATGTCTCTCTCTGTTTCTCTCTCTCCCTCTCTCTCTCTCCATGTCTCTCTCTCTCTCCCTGTCTCTCTCTCTCCCTGTCTCTCTCTCCATGTATCTCTCCATGTCTCTCTCTCTCTCCCTGTCTCTCTCCCTGTCTCTCTCTCTCCATGTCTCTCTCTGTTTCTCTCTCTCCCTGTCTCTCTCTCCATGTCTCTCTACCTCTCCCTCTCTCTCCATGTCTCTCTCTCTCTCCCTGTCTCTCTCTCCCTGTCTCTCTCTCTCTCCCTGTCTCTCTCTGTCTCTCTCTCCCTCTCTCTCTCCATCTCTCTCTCTTTCTCTCTCCCTGTCCCTCTCTCTCTCCGTCTCTCTTTCTCTCCCTGTCTCTCTCCCTGTCTCTCTCTCTCCGTCTCTCTCTCTCTCTTTCTCTCTCTCTCTCTGTCTCTCTCTCCCTCTCTCTCTCTCTCTCCGTCTCTCTCTGTCTCTCTCTCTCCCTGTCTCTCTCTCCCTGTCCCTCTCTCTCTCCGTCTCTCTCTCTCTCCCTGTCTCTCTCTCTCCGTCTCTCTCTCTCTCTTTCTCTCTCTCTCTCTGTCTCTCTCTCCCTCTCTCTCTCTCTCTCCGTCTCTCTCTGTCTCTCTCTCTCCCTGTCTCTCTCTCCCTGTCCCTCTCTCTCTCCGTCTCTCTCTCTCTCCCTGTCTCTCTCCCTGTCTCTCTGTCTCTCTCTCTCCCTGTCTCTCTCTCTCCCTCTCTCTCCGTCACTCTCTCTCCCTGTCTCTCTCTCCCTCTCTCTCTCTCTCCCTCTCTCCCTGTCTCTCTCTCTCCCCACAGGTCCAGAGCTACAGTGAAAAACACACATGAGGTATTTCATGTAATAACTCTCCACACAGGGCTCATGTACTCATAAATTCATAAAAAGAGGAGTGTGTGTGAACGCATACAGGTGTTCAGGCTCCACCGAGTACATAACTTGCCCACCGCCTCCACCGGTGTATGCTTTTCTTTGTATAGAAATAAAAACCCATTTTAGTTAATTTTCACATGATCATTCATCAAATAAAATTCATCAAATAAAAAAACTCTAAGCGTGCTATCAATACTTAGTCAGGCAACCTTATGAACGGAACGTGTCTGCGCAGACAGCAGATCTATTGTATATGTCGCCGTACAGAGTAGCTTAAGTTTCACTTTCATTTACAGTAGATTTAACTCGAGAAGGAGAGAAAGGAGGCTCTAGAGAGACGACGCGTTATTACGTTATTTCAGATTAAATCCCGCAGACCAGCAACAGTATGTTTGCGCGATGCGCTTAAATAAGACCGCAGCTACACACAGTAGATCAATGTATAACAATAACAATAAAGATCAAAGTAGGCGCTCTCTACAGATGTTGAATTATTAGTCACAGGAAATTTCACATCACCGTGGCAACCCTCGCGGGTGCGCCGAGCATTCACGGTGTCTCGAGGATCCGGGGCACAGTGGGCGTTTTTTTAACCCTTTCACTGCCACACTACATAATGGTTAACCCTTTCACTGCCACACTACCAAAGGGTTAACCCTTTCACCGCCACACTACATAATGGTTAACCCTTTCACTGCCACACTACCAAAGGGTTAACCCTTTCACTGCCACACGACAGAAGGTTAACCCTTTACTATCCCACTACAGACGGTTAACCTTCTGTAGTGTGGCAGTGAAAGGGTTAATTCAGTCACAGATTTGTGCTTATTGTGGAATGTTAATGTCGCAAGTCCAAATTATTCTCAGCTTCAGACGTATCATTTGATTTGTTCCAAGTGTTTCAGTGCACACGCCCTTCTCCGAGCACAGCCAACTCTCAGTCGGCTGAGGGGGGCGTGTGCCTTCTATTCACTAGACACTGTAGTCATGGTAAATGGCCTGTATTTATATATATATAATGGCTTTTATCCAAAGCGGATGTGTGTGTATGTGCTTCCATGTCCGTCTGTGTAAAGTGTGTGTGTGTGCTTCCATTCCGTCTGTGTAAAGTGTGTATGTGTGCTTCCATTCCGTCTGTGTAAAGTGTGTGTGTGTGTGTGTGTGTGTGTGTGTGCTTCCATTCCGTCTGTGTAAAGTGTGTGTGTGTGCTTCCATTCCGTCTGTGTAAAGTGTGTGTGTGTGCTTCCATTCCATCTGTGTAAAGTGTGTGTGTGTGCTTCCATTCCGTCTGTGTAAAGTGTGTGTGTGTGTGTGTGTGTGCTTCCATTCCGTCTGTGTAAAGTGTGTGTGTGTGTGTGTGTGCTTCCATTCCGTCTGTGTAAAGTGTGTGTGTGTGCTTCCATTCCGGCTGTGTAAAGTGTGTGTGTGTGCGTGTGTGTGTGCTTCCATTCCATCTGTGTAAAGTGTGTGTGTGTGCTTCCATTCCGTCTGTGTAAAGTGTGTGTGTGTGCTTCCATTCCGTCTGTGTAAAGTGTGTGTGTGTGCGTGTGTGTGTGCTTCCATTCCATCTGTGTAAAGTGTGTGTGTGTGCTTCCATTCCGTCTGTGTAAAGTGTGTGTGTGTGCTTCCATTCCGTCTGTGTAAAGTGTGTGTGTGTGTGTGTGTGCTTCCATTCCGTCTGTGTAAAGTGTGTGTGTGTGTGTGTGCTTCCATTCCATCTGTGTAAAGTGTGTGCGTGTGTGCTTCCATTCCATCTGTGTAAAGTGTGTGTGCGTGTGCTTCCATTCCATCTGTGTAAAGTGTGTGTGTGCTTCCATTCCGTCTGTGTAAAGTGTGTGTGTGTGTGTGCTTCCATTCCGTCTGTGTAAAGTGTGTGCGTGTGTGCTTCCATTCCGTCTGTGTAAAGTGTGTGTGTGTGTGTGTGCTTCCATTCCGTCTGTGTAAAGTGTGTGTGTGTGCTTCCATTCCGTCTGTGTAAAGTGTGTGTGTGTGTGTGTGTGTGTGTGTGTGTGTGTGTGTGTGTGTGTGTGTGTGCTTCCATTCCATCTGTGTAAAGTGTGTGTGTGCATGTTAAATACTTTGTGCATTTTCTTGTCACAGCACCTTCCTATTTTTGTTACAATAATTTGCTTTGTCCACTTTAAACCAGAATCAAGAACCATGCCAAGCAACTTAGCTTCTTTTACCTGTTCCACTAGCTGTTCCAACAGTGTCAGGCTTAATTGTGGATTGCTGAAAAAAAGGAAAAACGATCAAATAACGTATATATATATATATACGTGGTTGGCGTTCAACGGTTGTCGGCTAAACACGTATATAAACGTGGATGGCGCAGATTGAGTTAAGCAGCACATATAAATGACTTACTTAATTAATAACACAGGGGGGAAAGATGGCGCTGCACCGAACGGCTGCCTTTCTGATCGCTCCGTCGAGACTGTGCTTTCTTTCGTTAATTTTTATAGTATTAAGAGTTTTAATTGCACCAACTGTTGGTGCATTACATGTGTATGACCGTCAGTCAATCATTGACATTGGATTAAGGAAAACTTACCGATTGGATTGCTCTCTGGATCGGATTGCTGAACAGCAGCAGTGGCCCGTCGAGATCCTTTGTTGTGGCCAAAGCCAGGAGAAGCCGCGACGACGAGGGAAGAGAGCCGGGGTCCGGAACAGACTGAGGTCCAAACGACACAGAACCACATTGCCCAGCATATTGTTGGCCAATGTGCAATCGATAGGAAATAAACTGGACGACATCAGAGCACGGATCCAATTCCAGAGGGACATTCGGGACTGTAATGTCCTCTGTTTCACAGAAACTTGGCTGTCTCCAGATGTCCCGAATCATGCAATAGAACCGGCAGACCACTTCTTCGTTCTCCGCAAGGACCGGACGGCAGAGTCACTAAAGACGAAAGGAGGCGGCATTGCCTTCATGATAAACAAGGAGTGGTGCGATATAGGCAACGCAAAGGAATTGTCTAACCACTGCTCCCCAGACCTGGAGTCTATCACGATCAAATGTCGACCCTTCTTTCTTCCAAGAGAGTTAACGTCCATCATCCTCATCGGAGTGTACATTCCACCACAAGCAAATACGGGGACCGCACTTTCAAAACTTCACGATGAGGTAAATAAACTCCAGATAGCTAACGTTGACGCCGCCATTTTGGTTCTGGGCGATTTCAACAGCGCGCGTCTTAAAAAGGTGTTGAAATCGAATTTCTATCAGCATGTGACCTGTCCCACCAGAGGCGAGAACATATTAGACCATGTATACTCGCAATTTAAGAATGGGTACAAGTCACAGGCTCTTAGCCCATTCGGTAAGTCCGATCACGCCGCCATTTTTCTTTTGCCAAAGTATAAACAAAGTCTCAAGCGAACGCCGGTGGTCTCGCGAGAGGTTAAGCGTTGGACCGTGACGTCAGAGGAGACACTCCAAGCTGCACTTGAATGCACAGACTGGAGGGTATTCCGTGACGACACAGCCAATATTAACGAATACACTGAAACGGTGCTTGACTTTGTCTGTACTCTGGTAGAAGAAACAATCCCCTCTACCACAATTAGAATCTACCCAAATCAAAAGCCCTGGGTAGATAAATCCGTCCGTGAGGCTCTGAAAGTGCGCACATCAGCCTACAACACCGGGCTGGTGACAGGCAACATGGAAGAACGCAAGACGGCACGGTGGTGTAGTGGTTAACACTGTCGCCTCACAGCAAGAAGGTCCAGGGTTCGATTCCCGCTTGGGGACCAGGTTTCCATGATGCCAGTTACCCAGGTGGGGTATCTCCCAGGCCTTTCTGTGTGGAGTTTGCATGTTCTCCCCGTGCTCGCAAGGGTTCCCCACCCCGATAAGATAAACCCAATGGAAAAACATGCACAACAATAGATCGCTAACGCTGTGGCGTCCTTGACGAAGACGGACAGGAGCACTTGGATTGGTCCCCTGGCGCGGCTCACGTTGACGCCTGTCTGCTCCCGGCTGCCCTTGGGGGGGAAGGACGACGGGATGGGTTAATCGCAAATACGAATTGCATGCATGCATCGCATGTGTGCCGATTGATGACCTCTGAGCAGGTCCTAAATTATTATTATTATTATTATTATTAAGACGGCAAGATACAACGTCAGGAGAGCAGTAATAGAGGCAAAACGGCGTTACAGGGATAAAGTTGAACTTCAGTTTGAACAGGCTGACTCTAGAGGTATGTGGCAGGCAGTGATGCCACATATTACTTGTAAAAGTAATCTGATTACTGATTACTGATTACTCCTTTAAAAAGTAATCTAAGTTACTTTACTAATTACTTGATTATCAGAGTAACTTAGTTACTTTGAAAGTAACTAGGTTACGAAGTCGTCGTCGTTCCCCCAACAGTTTTTTTTTAAACGCTTTATTGAAAGTGCATAAATTGTTTTTAACTTGTTTCTCTGCACATAACGTAAATTGTTAAACTAGTGCTTCAGCTTCTGTACCATCAAGTATGGTAAAGCAACAGTCTATGATGCTCACAGCATTAGAGCAGCCAGCCAGTGGTTTTACAAAACCAGTGTATCACATCTAACAAATGCAGGCTGAACTATTCAATTATATCAACTGTAACTATTAAATTGTTTTTATAAATGTCTCTCTATAAACATACAATCAGTCTCTCTTTAACATGTAAATTAACTGTAAATCTGGCAAATAAGAGCTTTTGCTCTGCCACCATCAACCCTCCTGTACCTAGTCGAAGCGTCGGCTAGTGTTGTGATTCCAGATGCTTTCAATGCAATTGGATGTGCTGTTTTTAGCGGTAGACAGTATTTTGTTTCCTCCGCCGTGAAGTAGTGACTGAGGCTACGTTTAGACGAGCGTTTTGGGGTGGAATTCTGAACAGAAACCGCAAAAGTCATCTTGCGGTTTCACTTTTAATTTTGCCAAGCGTTTTGGGGTGGAATTCTCCGACGACGGAGCCCTGCTGTCACACGATTGGCGCATATGTCACATGACGTGCTGTGAAGACCCGCCCTACTCTGCCTCTGATTCGCAGACTGTGTATGGGGAATGTGATTGGACCAAAGCAGAGGGACCAGTCACGCCGCGGGACACATTCTTGTATTTAACCCTTTCACTGCCACACCACGTCACTCCCAAATAAGAAAAACAGCTCAAAATGTATTTTTGACTGTCGAAAACGAAATAAAATACTGCATTCCGCCTGCATTATGAATTTATGATGAGATAGTAACGAAATAGTAATGCACAGCCACTTGGACAAGTAACTGCAATCAGATTACTGGCTTTTAAAGATTAACGCGTTAGATTACTATTTTCGGGGAAAAGTAATCAGATTACAATAACGCGTTACTTAGTAACGCGTTACTGGCATCACTGGTGGCAGGGCCTCAGAACAATGACAGATTACAAAGGCACCTCCCTCAAACTGAACAGTGACATCTCCTTAGCAAATGATCTCAATTCCTTCTATGCGAGGTTTGAGGCTGTGAATTACAACACCAGCCTACAAGCCACAGCAATGGGGGGGGGGGGGGGGGTCTGCTGATGGAGACTCAGTGTTCAGGGTAACAGAGCATGAGGTGAGACGGATCTTTAAAAAAGTGAATATCAGGAAGGCAGCAGGACCGGACGGCATCCCCGGCCGCGTCCTAAAAGTCTGTGCCGACCAACTGGCCCTGGTATTCACTCACATCTTCAACCTGTCCTTGGAACAGGCTGTCATCCCCACCTGTCTGAAGAAATCCACCATCATCCCTGTACCCAAAAAATCTACGCCCGCTTGCCTCAACGACTACCGCCCTGTAGCCCTCACCTCCATAGCCATGAAGTGCTTTGAGAAGCTAGTGAAGGGCTACATCTGTTCCTCCCTCCCCATCGACCTGGACCCCCTGCAATTTGCATATCGCCCCAACAGGTCCACGGAGGACGCCATAGCCCATGTGCTGCACACAGCAGCATCACACCTGGACAAGAGGCAGGGGAACTATGTGAGAATGCTGTTCATCGACTACAGCTCAGCATTCAATACCATAGTCCCCTCCAAACTCATAGCCAAGCTCAGGGACCTGGGCTTAAACTATGACCTCTGCCAGTGGGTCTTGGACTTCCTGACGGGCAGACCCCAGGTGGTAAGAGCAGGCAACTGCACCTCCTCATCCATCACGCTCAACATAGGGGCCCCCCAGGGCTGTGTTCTGAGTCCCCTCCTCTACTCCCTGTACACACATGACTGCGTGGCACAGCGGAACAACAACACAATCATCAAATTTGCTGATGACACAGTAGTGGTGGGCCTGATCTCTGCCAACGACGAGAGGGCCTACCTGGAAGAGGTAGAGAATCTGTCACAGTGGTGTCAGGAGAACTGCCTCTCCCTGAACGTCAGCAAAACAAAAGAGATGATTGTGGACTTCAGGAGGTCGGGGGTCAAGGACTACAGCCCCCTCAGCATCGACGGGGCACCGGTTGAGAGAGTGAACAGTTTCAAGTACCTCGGAGCCCACATATCCGAGGACTTGACATGGACCACACACATTGACAGTGTTGTGAAGAAGGCACGACAACGCCTCTACTTCCTCAGGCGCCTAAGGAAGTTCCAAGTCAGTCAGAAGATCCTTAGGAACTTCTACTCATGTACAATAGAGAGCATCCTGACTGGCAACATCACCTCCTGGTTTGGAAATAGCACTGCACAAGACCGTAGCAGACTACAAAGAGTGACACGTTCAGCCGAACGCACAATTGGAGGGGGGCTTCCCACCCTCCAGAACATTTACAACAAGCGGTGCAGGGGGAAGGCTAAGAGAATTATTAAGGACTCGAGCCACCCGAACAACTGCCTCTTTGAACTGCTGCGGTCAGGCAAGCGATACCGGAGTCTTAAGGCGAGCACAGAAAGACTCAGAAGAAGCTTCTATCCCCAGGCCATCAGGCTGCTAAACGAACAATAAACACTATGCAACAACCATCAAATGCACACAGCACACACACACACAATCACTTAAACAAACAACACACTGCAGCACCCACTCTCCACACTTTAGATCACACAAACACACTTTATATTTATTGATTTGCACTACAACTCGTACACCTACTGTAAATTGTACCTAAATTGCACCTCATCCCATTTCTGCCTTGCACTATATAGTATTGTATATTAGTACACTGCATAGTATTGTATATTATATGGTAACTCAGTTACGTCTATTCTGCATCGAACATTGTACATATGTCTATACTGAACACTGTGACCTCATTTTTTTACTTCTAATTTACATGCTATACTATGTTATTTTATTTCATACTTATCTTGTCTTGCACAGTCTCTGGAGCGTAACAGTAAGAAGCATTTTGTATAAAAGTATTCTGTACTTCTGTATGACAACTATTAAAGAAACTTGAACTTGAAACTTGAACTTGATAAATAGCATGGTAATAATATGTAGGTTATTGATCAATAAATGTATTGATAAACGAAATTTATATTACAAATTGTCGCTCGAAAATCTCCTACTGTGTGTGTTCTCTCAATCATATTGCAAATTGCACACCTATTGGCGTGTTTGCGCTAGACGGTTTGCCATGATTGAACTCAAGTGCACTTGGATACAGAACAACATTAGCGGTGTGAACGCTGGCCTGGTGGGGGAGCGGAGAGGACTCAGGCGCGGAACATCTGTCGTACTGTCGCGTCTCACAAGCTGGTCCCAGGCAGGGTCGACCACTTTTCATAAACTTGAGTCCTTCTATAAGCAAAGCAGTAAACATTTTGGACAAGAAGCCTCACAGGTATCATCACTGTCATATCACCCCATAAGTAGGGATGTCCGATATTATCGGCCGATATCGGCATTCAAATGTGATATCGGAAAATATCGGTATCGGTTTTCAAAACCTTTATTTACCCAGGCAAGCAAGTAAGAACAAATTCAGATTTTATTTATTGTCAAAAGTATGCATAATGTTGTGTTAATTCCACAACAAGAGATATGTAATGTTAATTACCTGAAATTATTCAGTTTTTTGGGGGGGAAACCCTGCATATATCGGTATCGGTTGATATCGGTATCGGAAATTAAGAGTTGGACAATATCGGCATATCGGTATCGGTAAAAAAGCCAATATCGAACATCCCTACCCATAAGTATAGACTACTTTCTCTAGAGAGTATTAATTAAATTGTACAGTAATGCTTGCCTTGTTTTAAAAAGGTTTCACGGACTGGCTCCCCTCACCACTGAGTATTTATGTAGCCAGACAGGACCATAGAAGACACACAAGGTGGTCCTCATCCAAGGGGGACTGCGTGGTTCTGTTCAGGAAGAATGCTTTTGGACAATCCGCGTTCTCTGTTAGAGCCACACAGTACTGGAACACTATGTACACATATCCGGACCTGTAACACGCTTTAACAATAATAAAAAAAAAAATTAAAAACGGTTAAAAACTGCACCCACATTCATTAGCTGTGTGTGTATGCAATTCTCCTTTGTTCCTTTTTATATGTGTATTTTTGTAAAATAATTTATATTGTGATGATGAATTGTATTTTATGTAGGCCTATTTGATGTTATGTATGATAACCTTTTTTTTTATCACTTGATAAGGTTGATGCCTTCTTTAACATCTTGGGCAGGGACTACCGATGAAATCTAGCCTTATGGCTAAATCTGGCGTATTTACATGTATTGTTGATTAACACTTTCCGTGCCACGGGTCCAGTGCCCCGGAACGATGTTGCGTGCCAACGCCCACTTCAACGATAGAGCTCTCATATTTGCGAACGCATAAACTATATCTTAAATTATGGCTATGTGTATAATATGGCCGTCGCTTATCAATGACTTGTTTGCAGTCAACATTGTCGAAACGGATTGTTTTTTAAATCGGTTCATTTCCGTTTTATACCATTTTGAAAAACTCTTGTTTTTTTAAAGTTTCAGGAAAATATAAAGATTCTGTGATAATCGGCCGTTACTGGAATATACTGGAATACTGCAATCTGTTAATAAAATTTTCATTCAATCAATCACCGTGCAGATTGATTGATTGAATGAAAATTCTATTAACAGATTGCAGAATGGGTACAATACAGTACGGCTCAATACACACAATTGTTTAAGGGGATGCAGACCAGAGAAAGACTTTCGTCTTGTTTACATCAGGGTCCCCCATTTTCAATTCATAATGAATTGTAAGTAAGGGTGCAACTTGCACCGTGCAATCCATTCTTTGTGGATCTAGCCCAAAGTGTTAATATGCACTGTCCCTTTTGCAAATAAACTTAAACTTAAACGTAAACAAAGCAAACATACCCAAAGTGAAGAAACCTCAAATCACCAACGTTTTAACATGCCCTCTCTCTCTCTCTCTCTCTCTCTCTCTCTCTCTCTCTCTCTCTCTCTCTCTCTCTCTCTCTCTCTCTCTCTCTCTCTCTCTCTCTCTCTCTCTCTCTCTCTCTCTCTCTCTCTCTCTCTCTCTCTCTCTCTCTCTCTCTCTCTCTCTCAGTATTCCATCGTCTCGTTATGTAATAGGCCACTATGTATGTACAGTACATACCGGTAGTTTTCACAGTACACAACTTGTGGTGTCTGTCTGGTCTGAAGTCAGTTTTACGACTTCCGCCGTTGATCCGCGGCGCCGGACGAGTCTCTGCCAGCTTGTCTCGCTCCTGTGCCAGCCTGTTCACTTGGCACGACACCCGCTTCCCGCAGCTTGTCCTCTGCAATCAATTACTCTCCTTTCCCCGCAAGAAAGGTGCTCCCTGCACCCCCCCCCCCCCCCCTGAAACACACACACACACATACACACACACACACACAGCGGACGCGAAGGGGACACCTGCAGTGTGTTTGTCACCTCTTCTGTTGGCATCTGTGACCGCACGGCATTGTGGGAGAGACGGCCATCTGTCTCGGGCGGAGGCTGTGCGCGGTAAAGGGCACGCGGCGCACTGCCCTTCTCTCCCGCTGCCGCGTCGTGTGAAATACCGAACCAGCCGATGAACCGTCGCGTTCGCGTACAGGCGCCTTTCAGAGAGACGCTCGGAGTGTACGTTGTCCCGCTGTGATGGTTCAGTGTCGTGTTTGATTCTGTTGTTGTTGTTGTTGTTACTACCGTAACTCTTACCAACTTCCGATTGTTCTCCTGAATGATACCGTACGAGAAGTGCTGCTCTCGCCTACAAAGTAATGCTCCTGTTGAACACATTAAACAAAATGGAAAGGTCACTTTAAAGGAATGAGGAAAATAAAGGTCACTTTAAGGAAAGAACCGATGTGGCTCTTGTATAGTATAGTTTAGATATAGTAAGTATAGCATAACGACAGAGTTAAAATTGTATATTGTATAGTAGTGTACATATGACCCAGTGCCTTCTCAGGAATTTAGCATGTCTATTTTTATCATGCACATCTTATGTCTTCCTATTACCTGTTTTTTTATGTCTATTTTATTATTAGTATTATTGCACAATCGATGCGGGCATGACCACCCGCATTTCACTGTATGCCCTGGTATGTAGCTTCGAATTGGCGACCACCATCAGATCTTTACACAAATGTAACACATTTACATTTAGTCATTTAGCTCAACGCTTTTTATCCAAAGAGACTTACAAGTTGTGTACAACAGGTCAGCAGGAAGGGTACAACTCTGAGTGCTACAGTCTTGAGTGCATAGTAGTAAAATATTAGCATAGTAGGTAGTAAATGGCGCATTTTATATAGCAACCATGCAAGGTGCCAACCTGCTCATCGGGAGCAGTTAGGGGTTAAGTGTCTTGCTCAAGGACACTTTGACACGCTGGCCGGGAGGAGCGGGAATCACATAGGCATTTGCTTGTTTTAATACAGTATAATAGCACACTTTGTATGGTACACACATGTGTAGATATTTGTCTATGCATTCTTACAATAGATAAATGGATAAATAGATAAACATGAAATGGACAAGCATCAGAACACAGCCAACCAAGCCTACTTAAAGCCACTGCACACCTGACACCAATCAGGTGGCAATCAAGCCCACACACCTGCCATGCCGCGTGGCAATTAACTGGTGTCTGGTGATTGACAGCTCACCAGAGAAAACCAAAAATACATCCAAAGCAGCTTAGAATAATTAAGCATTACATCACACGCAGGAGTGGTTTGTGACCAATAAACCATGCCTAGGGGTGGTTGTTAGGCCCGAGGCGCAGCCGAGGGTCGTTAGACCCCCCTAGGCATGGTTTATTGGTCACAAATCACGACTGCACGTGGTGTAAAGCTTTTATACAACTGCCAGATTCATCCAACCTTATTTCTATACAATAAACACACATTAATCGAAGATTTATTGAAAAAACCATCCGCCAGAAAAAGTAGTTCCCACAACTCCATGTGGAAGCAGCTTGAAGTGCATCCAACCAAACTAACACATCCAACTGTGTATTATTGGAATGATTGAGAGAAGTTGCCTCATGTGGAAGCAGCTTGAAGTGCATCCAACCAACTAACACATCCAACTGTGTATTATTGGAATGATTGATTGAAAATTTATTAAAACGTTTTCTTTGCCCTATAGGAAAAAAACGTTTTCTTCGCCCTATTTTTTTATTTATTTCTTTTAGCCTAAACTTAACCAGTTGGAAACCAGGGGTACAGTAATAAAATTAGCAATCAACCAATCAATCAATTCAATAGACCATGCTCACTTAAAACAGCGCTGCTTCTCTCTCAGTCTGACTCCCCCGCTGTTGCAGACAGGAGTGTGTGTGTGTGTGTGTGCGTGTGTGTGTGTGTGTGTGTGTGTCACAGTATGTGTGTGCGTGTGTGTGTGTAGTGTGTGTGTGTGTGTGTGTGTGTGTGTGTGTATGTGTGTGTGTGTGTTTGTGGGTACGCCAGCGTCGGAGTGAGAGAGAACGCTGCAGTCAGTAGAAAGTAGGAAGGAAGAAATTTAAATCAATCAATTAATCTATCAATCAATCCGCGATTTTTCTTTTGTTCTAGATTGAGTCAAGACCCATCAATTACATCATCCAACATTGTTTAAAATACTAACACATTCCCCTTGACAGAATCGCTTCATATTTAGTCGTTATGGTGCTTTCAACATAACCATTTGTTGTCCGCGATCCTGTTTTCTCCCGGAGTGAGCCGGGGAGGGTTATGTGATTTGGTTGTGGGCGGGTCCTGAGCCCAGGACCGTGGATTGTTGCCAATAAAGACGTGTGAATGGCCAATCAGAATCGAGAAATTTGCATGCCGTTGTATAAACAAAAATAAAAGCCACATAAACCGTGATCCATCACAAAGTGCTTAATAGTAAAATAATTAAGTCAAATAAAAAATCTTCCTCCGTACTGTCTTTTATTATTATGCAAGTAATCTACCTTGCCTATATTGCTACATACTACTATGCTAATATCTATACTACTATGTACTCAAGACAGTAGCACTCAAGTTCGACACTGTTTGACGAACAATCTTACTGACCCTTAAGGCCTCTGCATGCTACAGAAACTTCAAAGCAACTTCAACACAACATCGACAAAGCAACGGTGTTGCAGACACATTACCTTTATGCTTCTGCAAAATCAACGCGCAGCCTATGATGCAACAAAATGTACCCCGGATGTGCGGCTCGAGCGCGCCCAGCCCGCCTGAATACTTTGGGCAGCCGAAGGTGCGCATTCTAGCAATTACAAACGGATTTCCCTTCTCAACCATACATCGTTAGTATAATAATAGCCGTGTTTATGTTTGTTTTCGCTTGTGTTCTTGTATATAGTGTAAATATAGTTATATCGCCACATCAACCCAGTCCATCCCCATTGTTTCCCCAATCTCCTTCCACGAATTCATCGTCATAATGCTATCCTTGTAGTCTTTAGACCCGCTATTATATAAATGTTGGTACTTTCGGACCTCCTCTGCAATACGTTCCTGCATTTGATTCATTTTAAACAAACAATTAAACAAGTGTAATGAAACAATACACTAGCTATCGAGCTCCTGTCAGAAAGTTTTCTTTTGGTCTCGAGCTCCTGTCAGAAAGTTTTCTTTTGGTCTCGAGCCAGGAACACTAGAAGTGACAGACAGCCCCGCCCCCATTCACTACCAACCAATCACTGCTACGCAATACCAACGCAACGGGTCTTTAGATTAGATTTTGGACACAGGTACAATAGTACCCAGCTGCAGCTCCGGAGACCAGCGCTTACAAGCCCCGCACATACAAGCACCGCACATAGCAACCCCTCGCTTCCATTGGCTGATTTTGGTGACGTGATTTGGGTCCCACCCAATGGCTGAAGTTCTGCAGACGCCTCTCTGATTGGTTGGGCTCCATTTCTGCAGCCCCCTCTTTGATTGGTTGAGCGAAGCCCCTCTCTGATTGGTTTAGCTCGCCATGCGGTAAAATGCGGATGTTAATGTTATCATCTCAAGAAGATACAAATAAATATACTACCAGATTCGCGTTTATAACGTTATTTCGCGTGACTTCGCGGTTTATTCATAACGTTATGCACATTTCACAACACAGCCAGCTGTCAGAAACTGTACATTGTAACGTTATATGTTTATTCACGTAACGTTATTTCACGTGACGCGTTCAACTTGTTTACACTCCCCACTTACTGAAACTGTACCATGACGCACTCCCCACTTAACCCAGTTAATGCCTTAACTAGACAGTTAACAATATAACATTTAGATTAATTAACCCAGTTAATGCCTTAACTAGACAGTTAACAATATAACATTTAGATTAACACAGTTAATGCCTAACTAGACAGTTAACAATATAACATTTAGATAGAGAGGCTGGTGGTCAAGTCAAGAGTTTTATTTGTCACAAGTTGTTTATTTGCATACACGTTTATGGGACAGTTTTCTACACCTGACTGAACGGTCTGGGGACAAATGATTAAGGTGGGGTTACAATGATATCAAGGATGAATATGAAAAAGGGGATCTGATCTGATGGTACTTGTACTTTATAATGTGTTATATATGTATGTACATGGATTTTATGTCCGGATGGTATATCTATGGAATGGTCACTGTCTCTATCACACTCTCATATGTGCATGTTTAGCCGCATACAAGTATCTAGGATACACATATTCGTATGTGTACATAATAGGTTTACACACACTCATATGCACAAGGCTAAGTTATACATGTCAGGGGCACACATACATGCACATACTCACTTATAGGAAATAGGCATACACACACCTACATATACACATAGTTGAGGTATAGGCTCTCACTGACACATATGGGGGATATACATGTACATAGGAGACACACACATACGTAGCTGAGACGCACATATATATGCACACCTGAGATATACACTCACATAGGGGGCGGAGGCACACATGGATACGAGACACACACAAGAGATAGGAGTACAGTCGCATACCTGGAAGATGCACACACACACACATGTGAGGCATGTACACATGCTTACGTACACAGCCCTCACCCAACCCACCCAACCCCACCCCACCAACCTCCTCCAATGTACAGTTTCTACGCCAAATGTATATACACTCCTTTTCTGGACACTTTTGTATCACAAACAGTACTGTATTTGCAAATCTGATATGTCATAAATGTATAGATGTAGCAGTACTGTCTATCTGTATGTCATGTATGTCATATATG
This sequence comes from Notolepis coatsorum, assembly GCF_963971535.1. NCBI lineage: Eukaryota > Metazoa > Chordata > Actinopteri > Aulopiformes > Paralepididae > Notolepis > Notolepis coatsorum. Next base: position 62,426 of record NW_028173618.1, read on the forward strand.
TTATGATGAATTGAAAATGGGGGACCCTGATGTAAACAAGATGAAAGTCTTTCTCTGGTCTGCATCCCCTTAACAATTGTATGTATTGAGATGTACTGTACTGTACCCATTCTGCAATCTGTTAATAAACTTTTCAATCAATCAATCAATCAATTCAATCAATCAATCAATACACGTACCCACATACATATGTTGGAGACACACATGCATGCATGCTATCATGCACACCTACATGTGTCTGGGACGCTTTCTCTCACATGCAATATGGAGAAGGGTGGCATCCCGATAGAGGATGCAGCACATACCTGCTCGCAGGTAGATCGGTCTACATGCAAAGTATATATATCAGGGATGTATACGCACAATGTATAGTATAGTATTTTTCTTTTTTTCGTAAGTCTTTTTTATTTTCCATGTCAGTTGTACCCATTCTGCAATCTGTTAATAAACTTTTCAATCAATCAATCAATCAATTCAATCAATCAATCAATCAATACACGTACCCACATACATATGTTGGAGACACACATGCATGCATGCTATCATGCACACCTACATGTGTCTGGGACGCTTACCGAACACTGTGACCTCATTTTCTTCTTCTAAATTCATGCTATATTATGTTATTATGTTATTTGATACTATCTTGTCTAGCACAGTCTCTGGAGCGTAACAGTAAGAAGCATTTTGTATGAAAGTATTCTGTACTTCTGTATGACAACTATTAAAGAACTTGAACTTGAACTTGAGTTGTTAATGTATTTGTATGAGTCCTTTACATGTTTTGTATGTTCTTACAAAAAAGAAAAAGGCAAATCTTGGAAGTTGCATATGGTGATGTGGAAAGAGATGTTTTGAATATTGGAGAGATTTGTGCAAAAAATATCAAAAAAAAAAAAAAAGATTAAATGCGGGTGGTCGTGCCCGCAAAGATGTGCATAATACAATAGTAATAACATATAATAGAATCCAATAGAACGACATTGTGCAATAAAACAAGTAAACAGAGTAGGGCATATCGGTATATGTACATAAGTTATTTACAGAGCATGGTAGGACATGCTAGGTCCTGTGGTAGTGCAATATTAGCTACGGATGAGGCACTGGGTCTTTATGTACATGCTATATTGGTGGTCAATGTCACTTCGGATTGCTACGACACATCTCTACTGCTTGTGACAGGCTGTGGTGCGTTCCAGACTTTACTCCTGTTGGGAAACTATAGCGATGGTCTGTGCTCACCACACTTTTCTTCGGCCTCCCCGCAGCGAGCCGTCGTCGACCCCCGAGCTTCATTTTACGACGGGCAACAGAGGTGGGTTGAGCCGCTATACTTGGCCCAGCACGGTTAGCGACTCGCCTGAGTGCGTGTGCACGTTTTGATGCATGGCTGATACCAGAGCGGCCGAAGGTGTGTAGCGCTGACAGCAGCTTGGAGGGATTCCCCTTCAGCTGATTGAAGGTCTTTATCATGGCTTTATCATCACCACCCTCTGTAGAGCCTCTTGCTCTGCCTTTGTGCAGCTGGATAACCACACAGACTTCACACAGACTGTCTGTACAATACTGCTGTAGGCCTATAATACTTATGTAAATAAGTAAGGCAATTGAAATATATCTGCAGTACAGCTCAATACACACAATTGTTAAGGGGATGCAGACCAGAGAAAGACTTCCGTCTTGTTTACATCAGGGTCCCCCATTTTCAATTCATCATAAATGTACAGTTCCCTCCCCCTTGTATATATTTACTGTATGTCACAAATGTAACAGTACTGCATGGTCTGCATCCCCTTAACAATTGTGTGTATTGAGCTGTACTGCATTCTGCAATCTGTTAATAAAGTTTTCAATCAATCAATCAATCAATCAATCAATCAATCAATCAATCAATCGGTCACTGTACCCATTCTGCAATCTGTTAATAAAGTTTTCAATCAATCAATCAATCAATCAATCAATCGGTCAGGTCACGTGTACCCATTCTACAATCTGTTAATAAAGTTTTCAATCAATCAATCAGGGCCTGTGGTCACGTGTACCCATTCGGCAATCTGTTAATAAAGTTTTCAATCAATCAATCAATCTGTTAATAAAGTTTTCAATCAATCAATCAATGAATCAATGAATCAATCAATCAATCAATCAATCAATCAATCAATCCCGCAGTGCAACGTGACCCAAATCATACGGCAATCTGTTAATAAAGTTTTCAATCAATCAATCAATCAATCCCGCAGTGCAACGTGCAACGTGACCCAAAATCACGTGACCAAAATCAGCCAATGGAAGCGAGGGGTTGCTATGTGCGGGCTTGTATGTGCGGGGCTTGTAAGCGCTGGTCTCCGGAGCTGCAGCTGGAAGCATCTCCACAGGTACGCAACGCCCTCGCAACACAGTCTACAAGACTGTCTGCAACAAGCGCGCTGAAATCGCGCCGATGTTGTGTTGAAGTTGCTTTGAATTTGCTGTAGCATGTAGAGGCCTTTACAGTAGAGTTGTACCTTCCTGCTGACTTGTCTAACACAACTTGGAAGTCGCTTTGGATAAAAGCACCAGCTAAACAACTAAATGTCAACTAAATGTATGACCCAAATGCTTCAGCTGAGTACGGAGGTTTGTTTATTTTCGTCTTCTTTTGCTCAATATTATGTTGTTATTCATAAAAAAAAGAATGTTGAATATCTGTTGACTTTTTTAATTTGACGCCGACAAAAATCGATGCCTCAATTTTCTTCTGGAGTTGGCTTGTGAACTCTTTTATAAAGTGCCTTGGACATGGTTTAGCCTCCTCACTGGGGGCTGCGGCTGCAGGGAGAGAGGCCTGGCAGGAGGGTCAGCGGGTCGGACGGAGCTGGAGGCTCCTTCAATTAACCTGCCTGGGTTCTGGAGGCTCCTTCAATTAACCTGCCCGGGTTCTGGAGGCTCCTTCAATTAACCTGCCCGGGTTCCAACAGCAGCCGCTCCTCTGCCTGGACACACAGTCTACCCATATAACTCTTATATGATGCCTGTACAGTAGTGCTGTATTTTTTATATATTTGTATTTACAGATATATATGTAAGGGATAATGTATGGCTACGAGGTCATTGTCACAAAATAATTGACCGACACAGAGTTTAAAATACCGAGGCGCCGCGCCGAGGTGTTTTAAACGTAGTGAAGGTCAATTATTTTGCGACAATGACCGAGTAGGCTATACATTATCCCGCTTATTACATGGCTAACTTACTAACAATATACCTAATTCATTTGACAAATCGCAGTTGTTCTGTGGCTCTGTCAGCCCAAATAAAGTGATTATTATTATCGCGGGCAGCCTCTGTGTTCTGGCTCCGCTGTGTTCTGGCTCCGCTCGTCGCTCCGCCCCCTGTCATCGCCGGCACGGCAGTGTCTAATTGCACTGAAACAGTGTGTCAGTGGGCTTGATTGCGAACAGCTGCGCTCTGCGGTCATTATTGAAAAATCTGCGGTCATTATTGAAAAATAATGACCGCAGTCGGGGGGCTGTTGACCAATCACAAGCAAGCATTTCGGCGAATGTGAAAACGCCATGTAATAAATATATATATTGTGGCAGATAACATCCCTCGTCACTGGGTTACATGGAGGAAGGGAGATACTACTGTCACGGGCAGAGGAGAGTTAAGTGAGGAGTTGATTAGGACTGATGGAATACACCTGTGCACCACGTGATCACCCACATCCCACACGCACACAAGACACACATAGCATAAAACCCCAGGAGACAGAGGAGAGTTGAGTGGAGGTGAGGAAGGAGCAGAGTTCGTGGAGAGAGTGTGGGATACAGAGTTTGTGAGGTGAGAGTCATTAAAAAGGCTCTTGAACAGAACACTGTGCTGTCTTGAGATCCGGGCCAAAGGAAGGAAGGAAAGCTAGTGGGCCATTTCAAGAGCAGCACCGCTGCAAAGGTGAGCTCCTTTTATTTCATTGCAATATTCTAAATGATGCAGTTTTTTTTTTTTTAAGTTGCTACTGCAGTGACACTTGAATTAGTCTTAGTCTTGGTCTTACTGCAAAAGCGGACCATTCAGAACCTTTTCAAGGCTGGTTACTATGAACACACAAATCTATTGTTTATAAAGTCTCATATTATGAAATGTAATGATTTGGTTTATTATAAAACTATGCAAATAATGTACAGAGCTAAAGCAAAGTTACTCCCAGACGGGGTGCAAAGGTTTTTTTTCAATACACGAAAGAAAATATGATTTTTGAGAGATTTGTAAATGTACTGTTCAAAAAGCTAGGCGGGATTAAAATTAGGTATTTCTATTATTGGGGTTAACTTGTGGAACAATGCTGATATACAGTTAAGAGAGTAATACGCTTTTGGTTTTAAAGAAAATGTTGTAAAGTTATTTTTGAAAACTACAAGGGTGATTTTTTTTTTTTTTTTTTGCTATTTTCTTTTAGAATACTGTTTGAGTGTCTTAATTTTGTTGAGAAGATAGGACAGGCATGTATAACCATTATGCTTCAGTCTGTACCTCAGTCACTGTAAAATCAAATAGTTAAATGATGGTGTATATTGTATTGTGTGAGATGACTGAATAAACTACTACTACTACACTTGAATTAATCACTTTGTTGGCTAATTTTATAGGAGAGACTGATGCTGTACTACATTCTGTTGTGGAAGGACAGCTCATTCACTGAGAGACTTACACTGCATCAGGGTAAGACATTTTAAGTCATTTAGTCTGACTTGACCAGCTGACTTGATTAAGGGGCGTGTTTAAAGCCTAATAAACGAACCTACACTGTAGCACTCAACACTTTGATGAACATTGTTACTCAGCTGATAGAGTTGTGCTCTTCCTGATGGCTTGTCGTACAGAACTTGTAAGTCGCTTTGGATAAAAGCGTCAGCTAAATGACTAAATGTAAAATGTAAATGATGCAGGTGCAGACACTGAAGCTGATCCAAGAGGTGGATACCCGCTGGAACAGCACCTACCACATGCTCTGCCAGCTAGAGTGGGTCGTCAGTGTCACACTGTCCAAACTCCAGAGCACAGCCATGGATGAATGTGAGGAGACAACTCGGGGAGAAACTTAAACAAACAATGAGTATCATGTCCCTGGCGACACTGCTGGATCCTAGATTCAAAAAGATTGGATTCTTTAGCCACAATAAGGCAAGCCGAGGCAGAGAAGAGGCTCACATTGGAATGCGCTGGTTTTATTCGAAGCGGCGCTTCTTCTTCCGCCTCCTGCTCATCATCACAACCAGCGATATCGGAAGCTGTGCAGCCTGTGACTCAAGGTATGTAAATGGCCAGACGCATTCTACTTGTGTTTATTGTATTTAATCACTTACAGCCTGTTTGTCTATCCTAGGTAGCAAACTGTGGCGTCGTTTGGACACCGCAGTCCAGCAGACCAGGACCCAGCAGACGCAACAGTGGAGGTCAAGAAGGTCGTGTGTGAACCCGCCCCCCCCCCTGGAGTACTGGGAGACGCAACGAAACGTGTATCTGTGCCCTGTGAAAGGGTCTGTACCAAAGCTGGGGAAATCCTGACTAAAAAAAAGAAACCGCCTGAGCCCCAGCACTGTGAAAGTTGCTTTTCCTCAATAAAAATTAATGAAGGGTGTCTTGGCTGGGGATGTGGTGGGGATCGATGTGAGGTGTTCGGGGGACTGACTGTTCCGGGGGGGTTCACATGCCTTCGAGCGACATTGTACTTATTTTATGCCTATTGCACTACTTTTATTGTACATATGCCTATTCTTAAATCTGCACGTTTACATTGCACAAATTTTATTGTCTTTTATACCTATATTCTTATGTCTGAAATGTATGCAAATGTTTTTATTTTGTGTGCTGATTTTATGCCTTGTTCATTTTTATACTAATTGCTGTGGTGCACTCTGGACTTAAGAGTACTATGATTGTAGATAGTTATTAATATTTTTTTATATTGTAGAAATGTGCGCATTAAAATGTCTGTAAAGTCTCGACTACATTGAAAATGAGGGTGACCTCAATTGTAATTTTGAGAATAAATAAAGGTTGATGAAGTAACTAGCACTTTTTTGTTGTGATCAAATTTGTATTTATGTAAGACATAACAATGATAAGGGGATAACAAACAGAATAAGACATGACAATTAAATAAAATAATTGTAGTAATAAATTCTTGAAATATATTCAGGTGTTATTGAATATAATGTTGTAGTAACAAGCACTTTCTCCTCTGTCCCTGCCATCATTCTGTCAGAAAAACAGACTATAATTAGTTTATTGGCATCATTCAACACATCAAAGCTTCACACACCAAAGCCATGGCATCATTATAATCACTCTGCCTATTCTACATGTATTGTCCACTTGGTGGCACAGTAGAGCAAATGAACCACCATGAAGCTTCGGCACGAGTGACACTATTGGATGGAAAGCTTCAATGCTTCATCTCGCCATCACTAGAAAACACAAGAATAAAATAAATAAAAATAAAGCACCAGTATAAAATAACTGGGGGGGGGGGGGGGGGGGAGAACAACAAAGTAACCACCACTGCCTAGCAGTTGAAAACAACAAAAAAACAACAGCACTGGAGACAGAGAAACCCCTAGAAGCATGAGGTTGAGACACTATTGAGGGAAAACATGAAATGGACAAACATCCGAACACAGTCAACCAAACCTACTTCAAGGCACTGCACACCTGACACCAATCGGGTGGCAATCAAGCCCACACACCTGCCATGCCGCATGGCAATTAACTGGTGTCTGGTGATTGACAGCTCACCAGAAAAAATACATCCAAAGCAGCTTAGAATAAACTCAAATAAAACCCACATAAACCGTGATCCATCACAAAGTGCTTAATAGTAAAAGATTAAGTAAAATAAAAACTCTTCCTCCGTACTGTCTTTTATTATTATGCAAGTAATCTACCTTGCCTATATGCTACCTACTATACTACTATGTACTCAAGACAGTAGCACTCAAGTTCGACACTGTTTGACGAACAATCTTACTGACCCTTACAGTAGCTGCCAGAGTTGTACCTTCCTGCTGACTTGTCTAACACAACTTGGAAGTCGCTTTGGATAAAAGCGCCAGCTAAACAACTAAATGTCAACTAAATGTATGACCCAAATGCTTCAGCTGAGTACGAAGGTTCGTTTATTTTTGTCTTCTTTTGCTCAATATCATGTTGTTGTTCATAAAAAAAAAAAATTTAATTAAAAGAAAATAATAATAATAATTTGAAGCTGCTAGTTCTGTAGCATTATGTGAACCTGCTAGTCTTGCATATGTTGACCTTTTCTTTTCTCCCTTCTACCACAGAATCCCAATTAGTTTGTTGGCGAAATTCACATTTATGTCATGTTTCATTGTCTTGTTTATACATAAACAGGCGCGCTGGAAACGGAAAGGACATTGAGCAGACACACATACACACACTAACACACATACACACACTAACACACACACACACAATGGCCACTATAGCCACGGATCGACCAATTAATAACACCTTCCTGGCCTGAGGCATTGTGGAGAATAATTGAACATCGCATCTTGCGAAAAATTCATGGCTGCAGAAGGCTGTGGTAAGTGGTGATTCGAACCTCGATGAATGAAAGACATTCTCAGCACCCAGTCGAATAGTCCTAAAACTCTATATATTCTACAGTTATAGGACTTTAGTTACATTAGACTAGATTCGATTCAAATGTATTGTCATCATACAGTACAAGTACAGTACAACGAAAATAAGTTTGGCATCCAACCAGAGTGCAAATGTAACAGTAAAGTGTAATAGTAATATACAATGTACAAGGTGATTAAACTGGGTATAACATATATAAATTAGTACTACTGAGCAATAGTGCTAATCAGATGCAGTGGCGGTGGGAGGGGAGGGGCTAGCGGGGTCTTAAGCTCCCCCTGAAAAAGGCTGAGCCCCCCCTAAGCCCCCCTCTCCCCAGTAATGACATCGCATCCTGTCATTCTTTGTCGATGGTCAAATTTCATATATGCAGCAATACAATTTTGAAATGTATAAAAACAGCTATATATATCCATGTGATATCACTGTGCCCTTTATGTGCACCTTACAAAAGCACTGGACAAAAGTGTACGTTCACAATAATAAAACTAACTGTCTATTGGCTGAGCAGCCTGGCATTCGTGTGACATCATGTCTGGGAATCAACCAGGAAATGGCTAACTGCTAATAGTTGTTGTCGTCGTCGGAAAATGTATAATAATCACTAGATTAATTCATTACTGGATCTAACTAAATTGATTTATTGAGACACATTTATGGAAAGTTTAAGACCCGACCACAAAGCTTCTGAAAGGGTTAGAATGACACGCGACGGCACTTCCAATTTGTACGGTGATGGTCTACCGACAGCAAAACAAAGTGAGTCTTTCAGCCTCTGTGTTACGATATTATGGTTTGAAAATGTAACGGTAGTGCTAACTACACCCGCCCATGGGTTTAATGACCTCAGAGGGTTTTAAGAAGACTTTGACATTGTTATGTCCAGCGACTCCACAATGCAGCCTGTTGCCAACTCTCTGTCAGCTAAACAGGAAATGTCTTCTGTAACATTACCTACGATTTGTTTTGTGAGTGAATGTTTTCTTTCTGAAGCTTGTCACTGTGTGAACGAGCTGCATTAATATTGTAAGTTAGCGTCGCAAGCTGAAAATAGGCTACTTCTGTCATGAGTTGTGTGCCTCGGGCTAGCTACAGCTGGCAGGCAGCTGCTTGCTAGCAGGAGTTGTGTATTCCTGTTTCCACACAGTAACGTAAAATTGCTCTCTCTGCATAACCTATTCAACTCTAGCCAGTGGTACAGTCGTTTCGTTCCGTGGGTAATGATATTAGAACTTGTTTGGCTTGTTAATGGTACGCTGCGTTCTTTATGGGTGGTGTTGGATTGTGCACTTGGACTACGATTTGTTTTTTGTGATGTATTTTTTTTTTTTTTTTTTTTTTTTTTTTTAATATGAATGAAACAAGGTGGAGGCTGACGGTGAAGGAACACAGTGAAACATTTACTTGTTTTCAGCTACAATTTCCACACTTTTCCCCAGTTTTATATTAGATTAAAAAAATTATATCTTGCAGCATATTTAAAGTTTTTCTTTCTTATATTAAAATATATTTCGTTTTTAAGAATTTGTAAATGATAGGCAAAAATAAGCATGTGCTTCAGCCTATTAATTTTTTTTCTGTCGTTGATTTTGGATTTTGTGTGTGAGCTTGCCTTGAATATGTACATTTGTGATTTTCAATTATTTATTTTTTTTGCAAG
>NW_028173617.1:0-11000 GCF_963971535.1 Notolepis coatsorum
CGGGCCGCCACTGGAGAGGGAGAGCGGGAGGGAGTGAGAGGGAGCGGGAGAGAGGGAGAGGGAGGGAGTGAGAGGGAGTGAGAGGGAGTGAGAGGGAGTGAGAGGGAGCAGGAGGGAGCGAGAGGGAGAGAGGGAGGGAGTGAGAGGGAGCGGGAGGGAGCGAGAGGTAGCGAGAGAGAGGGAGAGAGGGAGAGGGAGTGAGAGGGAGTGAGAGGGAGCGGGAGGGAGCGAGAGGGAGAGAGGGAGGGAGTGAGAGGGAGCGGGAGGTAGCGGGAGGGAGCGAGAGGGAGAGAGGGAGGGAGTGAGAGGGAGTGAGAGGGAGCGGGAGGGAGCGAGAGAGAGGGAGGGAGGGAGAGGGAGTGAGAGGGAGGGAGCAGGAGGGAGCGAGAGGGAGAGAGGGAGGGAGTGAGAGGGAGTGAGAGGGAGCGGGAGGGAGCGAGATTTTTGCCGTGCTCAGTTTTACACACTGCACCATTATTGCATTAATTTCATACTGCACTCCTTTCCTACTACAAGGGGATTTGTATTCAAATAACCTCTCAATCCAATTGAACTGTTACTGTGATAAACACACGACTTCTCCGAGATTTGGGGGGAACATTTACAAAAAGTGTTCCATTTGACCGTATTCACACGGTGGCCATTTTGCTCAGATTGGGAATTCTTTCCACCCTGTTCCAAGGATGAATCCCAACCTGAGCATGACATAATTAAGCATTACATCACACGCAGGAGTGGGTTGTGAGAGTGGTCGTTAGACCCACCTAGGCATGGTCTAATTCTCACAAGCCACGACTGCACGTGGTGTAATGGCTTTTATACAACTGGCGCATTCATCCAACCTTATTGCTATACAATAAACACACATTAATTGAAGATTTATTGAAAAAACCATCCGCCAGATAAAGTAGTTCCCAAAAAAATAAAAGATAAGTTGCCTCCATTTGGAAGCAGCTCGGAAGTGCATCCAACTGTTCTCAGTAAGACATCCAACAAACTAAGACATCCAACTGTCTCTCAACTAAGACATCCAACAAACTAAGACATCCAACTGTCTTTCAACTAGGCATCCAATAAACTAAGACATCCAACTGTCTTTCAACTAGACATCCAACAAACTAAGACATCCAACTGTCTTTCAACTAGACATCCAACAAACTAACACATTTCCATTTAGTAATTTAGCTGATGCTTTTATCCAAAGCGACTTACAAGTTTGATATACGTTTGATATTCTACATTAAAATGCGCCTCAAAAGAACATAACATTCAGCTTCGAATCCTTTTGACATATTTTTCACATTATTTACTAAAGAGAGGTTACACTTCTCTTGACCTACACTGTAATAAAAAAAGCTGCAAGAAAATGGTAAATGTCTGGCATCAATGGTTGCCAAATACTTACTGTCAAATTATAGTAAAATACATTTACAGATTACAACCTTTAGTTAATGGTTAATATTTTGATAAAGGGTAATTTACTGTATTTTTATGGTATTTACACTTAAACAAAGGTAATCTGTAAAATAATACAGTGAATTTCCTGTGAAAAAACATACATTTTTTATAGTGTACGGGCAAAGTATTTCAACTTGACATAAAGTGAATCATGCACTTCATGTTAAACTTTATTTTTGTCATTTATGTGTTTATTTATTTAATTTTCTGTATTTGTTTAATTATTCTATTTTCCAGAAATGTAACACTTGGGCAGAATAATTCAAGGATTATTAAACTAAATTAAACCAGAATTTTGCTCTGGGATGTTCTCAGCTGTCAGCTGTGAAACAAGATTCATTTTCTCAATCAAGGGCTGGACACAGTCCCTTTAATCAAAGCCCATTTTAAATCCCACCTCAATCTTCTTGCAGGAAAAGTAAACATGTGGGCGACAAACGCGTTCCTCATCTAAATTACATTCTTGTGCGAATAACTATACTTTGCTGATGTGGATTGAAATAGGTACCGTATTTTAGGCATCATCAAATTAATCAACTCATATAACTCTTTGAATAAAAAGGTAAAACCTGGCTTTCAATATATGGCTTAATCGTGAGACAGTGGAGGGACCTCTAAAACTCTAAAGCTTTAACATCAGGACTATATCCACAACCAAACAAATCTCTCATACCCTTCATGAGTTATATCTACTCTAGAAGGTCTCATTGATTCATGGTGTCCTATACTTGATCAACCCTGCGTCTGTTGTTATTCCATTATTTATTTTCTTTGTCGACAAAACCTTTTCATTTTATTAAAATGTTTTTACTACATCAATTACATCAATCTGTCAGAAGAGTATTATGTTTGTAGGTTAAGTATTTACCTATCTTGTTAAAACAACCATGGTCAAGAGAAAGTTTTATGTGTTGTTGTTGAAATCTAGTAATCCATGCACAAAAACAGCAAATATCTTCGTTAATAATAATAATAATAATAATAATAATAATAATGCATTACATTTATATAGCGCTTTTCTAGACACTCAAAGAGCTCCCTACAACGTAGGGTGGGAATTGCCTCCTTCACCACCACTGGTAGCACCCAACCTTGGGCTACGCAGGCTCAATGGCTGCCATACACTGGCACCAGGCACACACCACACTACACAATGGCTGAACGGCTCAGGAGACAGGGATTGATATCAGCCAATTAAGGGGAAGGGATGATTAGTTGGCCTTGATGTCAAAGACCTGATTGGGAATTTGGCCTGGAACGTCGGGGAACCCCCTACTCTTTGCGATAGGCGCCCTGGGTTCTTTAACGACCGCGGTTTAGCGTCTCATCCGAAGGTTGTAGTTACAACAAGATTGTGCCGGTAAGGGTCTTGGTATACTTGCTTTTAAAAGTATATCCGAAAGATGCAAGGAAGCGTGTCGACGGTGGGGGCAGTGTGGATGTGACAGGCTAAACAAAATCAAGGCGCTATACAACTTGCTGAACAAGTGTTCCCACCCAACTCTAACCTCATCCTAGACTATCTTATTCACCGGTGTCCTTAAAAGTGAAATTACAGCGGTGCAGCGCTGAGGAAAGCACTCCCCCAGCGCACGCAGGGGCTTAATGGCGGAGCAGAGAAGACATCTGAGGGAAACCATTATCCTCCCGGAGGACAAAGACGCTATTACAAACTGATTAGGTGGAGGAGAGCTGAATGAGAATCACTCCTGAATCTTTTTTTACCCATTAATTAGTGGTTCTGTCAGCGCGGTTCATTCTGCAGGGATGACTAATGCGTGCAGCTCTCCCTCTGGTCGTCGTGACCAGTTGGTACATTTCTGTCACATTTGCATACGAAGCTCGGCGGGCGCAGAAAAATCCCAGCGCCTATTAATGTCCCCCCGGTTGGGTTGGTACCCCGCGTGTGTCGTTAGTGCTCTTACGGCACAGACTAGCCCGCTCTCTTCCTTTTCCCTGTCAGACATCCGGGGACATAGAGGCAACAGGAAAGACGCCTTCGGTCGGTAATTGGGACGACCAAGAGATGACAAAGCTCCGCGGGCATACTGCTGGTGAACCACACGGCTCCGTGTTTATCTACTGGGAGTCTGGGACCCCGGTAACTGCTGTAGCACACTTCACAATTCACCTCCACTTAAATGTTCTGTAAGTGGTGTTATTTTTTGTTTGTTAAAATAATAGTCCCTGATATATAGAATGTTTGGTCAGTAACGTGGGTCTCTCAGTCTCTCCGCTCTGCAGTAAACAGAAAAGGCATTTTCTGGTATCCCGTCCCACTTTATCCAATCAGGACAGAGAACTCCACACTGACCAAAATAATGTGTGTCCTCGAAACAAGTAAAATAATCTACCAGTGCAGTAGTAAGCTATAAGTTGACTTGGCAGGAGTGAAAAATAAAGTAAAAATATCTTGGGCTCACTCTCCTGATTGGGTAAAGTGGGAACGGGATACCAGAAAATTTATTTTCTGTTTATTGCAAAGCAGAGGGCCTGGGAGACGGTTACTCGCCAAACACTACTGGCTGTCGGAATGTAGAGCTATTCAACACATTATTTAAAAAAATAAATACCACTCTTTTCGTTACCAGGGTCCACACACAGCCTCAGAAGGGGCGGGGTCACAGACCTGGTCAGGGTCCACAGACGTGGTCAGGGTCCACGCGGGGGCAGGGCAGGCAGATGGGGCAACAGGCTGCCCGTTCCTCTCGTCACAGCGGGGTCGTCCTCGTGGTCCGTGCATGCTGAGCAGCAGTAGCCCGTCAGAGCATCGGCCACCGGGCCACCTCTGACCCAGTGTCTGGTGGGTCACGTTTAAAAAAAAGAAAAATTGGGATCCGGCCCGTCAAAAGCCAGCGGCGGGCGGCACAGCTGCAGCAGAAGAGACAGGCGTCCGCGGGCCCCAATTAGGCACCAGTGTCCCAGCCGACTTCACCAGCTCCCCTCAGGGGAGCACGGAGCTGACACTGATGTAGGCGTACAGCAGCTGGAGGGGGGGGGGGCACCAGGAGGTGCAACCTTTGAGGCAATGCCAATAAGTGGTTTAAAAATGTATGGCACCCTTGTCAAACTTTCTCCTTTGCATGACGCCATGGCAACCTTGGCCCTGGTCTACACAGCATCAGTGAGGGTTACATTTGTGTTCTTGTGCATCTCTGTCTGTCTGTCTGTCTGTCTGTCTGTCTGTCTGTCTGTCTGTCTGTCTGTCTGTCTGTCTGTCTGTCTGTCTGTCTGTCTGTCTGTCTGTCTGTCTGTCTGTCTGTCTGTCTGTCTGTCTGTCTGTCTGTATGTCTGTCTGTCTGTCTGTCTGTCTCTCTCTCTCTGTCTGTCTGTCTGTCTGTCTGTCTGTCTGTCTGTCTGTCTGTCTGTCTGTCTGTCTGTCTGTCTGTCTGTCTGTCTGTCTGTCTGTCTGTCTGTCTGTCTGTCTGTCTGTCTGTCTGTCTGTCTGTCTGTCTGTCTGTCTGTCTGTCTGTCTGTCTGTCTGTCTGTCTGTCTGTCTGTCTGTCTGTCTATCTATCTATCTATCTATCTATCTATCTATCTATCTATCTATCTATCTATCTATCTATCTATCTATCTATCTATCTATCTATCTCCTTAATTGACGGTGCGAGTATCATAACTTCACTTTCTGCTGGGTGTGCACTCTGCAGTAGAAAGTTCCAACTAAAATAATGAGAGAGAGAGAAAGGAAGAAAAAAAAAACACGTACATTATATTCATTGGAGAACATTTGGCTGACAGCACCTCCGTAACTTATGTTAATGAGCGCCTCCCGCGGAGAACACTGGCCAAGTGCCTCGGCAGCGCGCGGGAGTGAGAATCTGTGCTGTCAATTATCCAGTCGTGCCAGCAGTGTAGTATGCTAGGGGACAGCTGGTACAGCTCCCACATACAGTACAGTCGGTCCAGCGCAGACGGTCCAAAGCTGCCTCTCCATCCTAAAAATGGAACGTTCTGGAACGGAATCCCTGTCGAATGCGAGACGGCTTCTTACCGGGGTTAAGTCCACGCTCTATATATATGTGATGATTAATGGTTCCAAATCAAAAATCCTTATTTGATTACATTTGTGAATTATGACTTCTTGCTAACCAAGGGGTTCATTGTATGGATTGGGAGGATCAATTGTCTGTACAGGAGACCTATATATATATATATGGATGAGCACATGGCTCCTCCTCGTCCTATATCACCCTCAACCAGACTCGCCTAGGCTTATTCAGTCCCGGATACAAACCCCTTTTGCAGGGACTCTCTTAGGGTTCAGCCCCCATTTGCCAGTAATTCCCGCACTTTTCCCCCATTTGCAATTCCAGTCTTTTTGTCACATTTAATTATATTTGAGGGGAAGTTAATTGTTTCTCTGACATTAAAATGATTGCATATTCCGGGAGTCCAATTGGCAAGTTTTGTGTTAGGAGGAGGGGTGTCTCAGAAGACACATTTAGATCCTCCCTACTCGAGGAGGGAAAAACACAGGGAGGAAATGATTGATAGGTCAAAACTTGGCCGCATGCCAAAAGTGAATTTTATTTAGAATGCCCATATTAGCGATAGTCACCGATTTACTTGTATGCAAATCATACAATTTGATTAACGGGATAAAGTAGCATTAAGTATAGGAACCGATATATGAAATAAATAAATGTACAGTACAGTAATATTATGCCTGAGGAGGAGAACTTGCCAAGGGAATTACAGCATTAATAGCACAAGGTCCAGCCGAGCAGTCAGAAACTAAATTCGCTTGGGAAGAACCAGTTTTGTTCCCCTCCATGTTAAAAGAATCGCTCGGATGAGGACGAAAATGCTAATTTCCCGGCTCTTGTGAGAGAGTGACCCTGCTGGAACCGTAGGGGAGGATTTCTCTCGTCTGAGGTACCTCCAGAGATGTAATACTTTCCTCCCAAGTGATTTATTAAACAGTGCAGGCTATATAACGGTGGAAGAACTGAAGGGGGGGTGAGTGGGGCTGGTTCGGGTGGGCGCAGCATCGTCCTCCCCTGGGATGCGTGTGAGCACAGCTATGTGACAAATTAACATCAAAAAGTGCCTCTGGTCCCAGGCAGCAGGGGGAAACTTCGCTGTCGCTGATTTATTGTGCCTCCACACACCGAGAGACCACCGCCCCGGCCAATCAGAGCCTGTGTGGCCACCGCCCCGGCCAATCAGAGCCTGTGTGGCCACCGCCCCGGCCAATCAGAGACCGTGACCACCGCCCCGGCCAATCAGAGACCGTGGCCACCGCCCCAGCCAATCAGAACCCGTGGCCACCGCCCGGGCCAATCAGAGACGTGGCCACCACCCCGGCCAATCAGAACCTGTGGCCACCGCCCCAGCCAATCAGAGACCGTGGCCACCGCCCCGGCCAATCAGAGACTGTGGCCACTGCCCCGGCCAATCAGAGCCTGTGACCACCGCCCCAGCCAATCAGAGACGTGGCCACTGCCCCGGGCCAATCAGAGCCTGTGACCACCGCCCCAGCCAATCAGAGACGTGGCCACTGCCCCGGGCCAATCAGAGACCGTGGCCACTGCCCCGGGCCAATCAGAGATCGTGGCCACGGCCCCGGCCAATCAGAGACTGTGGCCACCACCCCGGCCAATCAGAGACCGTGGCCACCGCCCCAGCCAATCAGAGACCGTGGCCACCGCCCCAGCCAATCAGAGACCGTGGCCACCGCCCCAGCCAATCAGAGACCGTGGCCACCGCCCCAGCCAATCAGAACCCGTGGCCACCACCCCGGCCAATCAGAACCCGTGGCCACCACCCCGGCCAATCAGAACCCGTGGCCGCCGCCCCGGCCAATCAGAGACCGTGGCCACCGCCCCAGCCAATCAGAGACGTGGCCACTGCCCCGGGCCAATCAGAGACGTGGCCACCGCACATAAAATGGAGCGATTTAATTAAATCAAAACAGTTTATTGCCCCAGCCCATTGACCCCCACATGTGATCCACGATAGCGCCATGGTGACACCATGTGACACCGCGAGATGACATATCATTGGCTCACAGGTACACATTATCATCAATGTAACGGTTAAAGAAAAGTGAATGAAAGGAAATTATTTCAAAATGAAAACCATTTGCCTTTAATTGCCATTCATTCAGTTATTCATACCCAATTTGAGGCTTGATTTTTCCCCCCAAAAAAAGGGAAATATTCAGTATGCCTACCTAGCATAAAATGTATGCTTCACAAGATAGAGATACATAATGTGAGTAATATCTACCCATTCATTCTAGACCTTTTTGTATTTGTATGTCAGCTCTTTGACTGCCAGAGTGGAGTGGACTCAACCTTGATGACTTGGACTCGGACTCGGACTAGGGTAATGGGGACTCGACTCTGGCTCTTCTTTGGTGACTCGGACTTGGACTCGGACTCGAACACTGGGGACACGAGACTCGACTCGGTCGCGAGATTTAGTGACAAAATTAGTGACTGATTTAGTGATTTTCGACTACAACACTGTGCAGCACTTTGTAGTTGGTGCAGCGAATATAAACATGTGACTCTGAGAACGGACTTGTGTGTCCAGTTAAAACCCCCGTACACATACAGAACGAGGTACATGGGGGCTTTTCAATCGGCTCCTCCGCATACAGTACATCTGCTGGACCCGTTTCTGTCATTTGAGCCTGGATCTTTAATGATGCGCGTAAGTGGAGGCGTGACGTGGAGCGTTCACTTCCCCCACCGAGCCCCCTGGGAGCAATAGGAGCCAGCTCCAGTGACCTTAAAACATTTAGATTGGTTTGCAATCTATTTAATATCACGTTTCATGAAAGTACATTACGCATCGCACAGTGGAGCCTAAAAGACAATAAGTACCACTGGGGAAGGTACCCCCCCCCCCCCCGAATATACAGTAATAGGAAGGACACTAATTCTTCTGGACATAACCGAATACGTTCTCGGTCAGAAATCTGAGGTGGAGAGAGAGAGAGAGAGAGAGAGACAGAGAGAGAGATATATATTTTTGTATCCACTTTTTCTCCTTATTTTTCTCCCATCCCAATTTCGTAATTCCACGTTGCTAGACTATGCCTCCCACTGGTCGGCTGTAGTGAGGATAGAAGCCTTGCATCACGTGTCCCCTCCGGTACACGAGGAGGCAGCCTGTCGCATCTTTTCACCAGACAGCTCGAACTCTCAGTGGCGAGGAGTAACGTGTGGGAGGCTCACGCTGCCCCCGATACTTCCGCTGTACAGGCGTCACCCAACCGACCTGTAGGAGTCGCTGTCCACAACGTCCAATCCCCACCCACCGGCTTTCCCACCCTCTAACACTGCCAATTGTGTTAGTACGACGACCGGCCAAGCCGGTAGCAACGCCGAGGGCTGGGATCGATACCAGTATATCATGCGTTAGTGGCGAGCGCCTTGCCCACTGCGCCACCCAGCCGCCATAGAGAGAGATATTTTAAAAACATTTTCAAAGCTTCTTATGCCCACCTGCTATCAGAAGGTCTCATTGAGTCATGGTGTCCTGCTCAGTCAACCCTGCTATCAGAAGGTCTCATCGAGTCGTACTTGATCAACCCTGCTATCAGAAGGTCTCATCGAGTCCTACTTGATCAACCGTGCGTCTGTTGTTGTTATTCCATTATTTATTTTCTTTGTCGACTAAACCTGGCCCTATTGTATAAACCTATGCATTTAAAACTGTGAACAGTTTTTGAGACACGAGAGGTGTAGAATAAGTGGGAGGCCTCGGCTGCCTGTGAAATACCACTACTCTTATCGTTTCCTCACTTACTCTGTGAGGTGGGGAGGCGATTACATCAATCTGTTAGAAGAGTATTATGTTTGTAGGTTAAGTATTTACCTATCTTGTTAAACAACCAGGAAATGCTGTTGGAGAGAATAATCAAGAGAAAGTTGTATGTATTGTTGTTGAAATCTAGTAATCCATGCACAAAAACAGCAAATAACTTAGTTACAACAACGATTGTGCCAGTAAGGGTCTTGGTATACTTGCTTTTTAAAAGTATATCCGAAAGATGCAGTGAAGCGTGTCGACGGTGGGGGCAGTGTGGATGTGACAGGCTAAATGCTAAAAGCTGCACAAAAACAGGTCCGAAACAATTTTCTGCCGTGATCTAACCTCGTTCCCAGTTTTATCTCCTCCGTGAGATAAAGACTGGTAAAGCACTACGGCCGAAAGTGTGAATCGGGTCGAATTTCCGGTGTATGTACTTCCCCTGGAAGCTGCCTCCGAACGGACCAAACTTTTCCCGAAGCCTGTCGGTAAACAAGCTAGAACGTCCCAGTCATGTAGTAAAGTCTTCAGACAAAGCCGTTGCAGTGGCTTAAACGAGGAAATATTGTGCACTTCACACGTTTCTATAATTGTTTTGTCAAAACCGGAAAGCCTGTAGTCGGTACTTCCTGTACTTCCGTTTTCACACTTTAGGAGGCATAGCTTTACCAGCCTAGCCGTGATCTCAACATGACCTCCTCGAGTGTCGCCATGTTTTAGGTTTACTTTACAAATCTGAACAGTGGATTGTTTCACAAAGAAGATATTTTTTTCACATCTGATCTGCCCCCTAGTGGATAGACTTGTCAACCCTCAAGGTACGTACAACGCAAAACACGCAGGCACGTATATGGGAACAATGCAGCTCACAACGCTTGTCTACTCGTATGCACGGTTAAAAGCAAGTATACTGAGACCCAGAGGCGGTTTTGTATTTACATTTACGTTTACATTTACTCATTTAGCCGATGCTTTTATCCAAAGCGACTTACAAGTTCTGTACGACAGGTCAGCAGGAAGGGTACAACTCTGGCAGCTGAGTAACAATGATGAAACAGTGCTGAAACTTATGGGTGCTGCAGTATTAAGTGCATAGACATACGACATAATTAGTATAGTAGGAGGAGTGCATGGTAGTATAGAACATTATTTTTTGTATACGTTATATACATTTTGGAAGAAAGCCCATTTGTTTATCTGCCCCTTCCTGCCTTCTAGTAGTCACTAGTCAGAAAATAATTATTGCGATTTGTAATCTTTAAAAATGCTACACAAACCACACAGACAGAGGCGGCTGGGTGGCACAGCGGACATTGCGCTCGTCACCAACGCAAGATACACCGGGTTCGAATCCGGCTGTCGGCGCTGCCTCCGGCTTGGGCCAGCCGTCATACTAACTCAATTGGCAGAGTTAGAGGGTGGAAGTCGATGGGTGGTAATCTGGACGTTGTGGACAGCGACTCCTACAGGTCGGTTGGGGGACGCCTGCACAGCAGAGACAGGAAGTGGCAGGGGTAGTGTGAGCCTCCCACACATTACACCTCGCCAATGAGAGTCCGCGCTGGTAGGTGAAAATACGTGACAGGCTGCCTCCTCGTGTACCGGAGGGGACACGTGATACAAGGCTTCTATCCTCCCTACAACCGGCCTGAGAAGAATTGGCACAATGGAATTGGGATGGGAGAACAAATTTAAAAAGAGGAGAAAAAGTGGATACAAAAAAATAAAAACACACAGACACAGACCACACAGGCCAAATGTCCACTTCCATG
>NW_028173616.1:10000-36688 GCF_963971535.1 Notolepis coatsorum
TTGCATATCTAATTTTATGTTGTCATGTTTGTTTATGTGTTTGTTAAAAAAAAAAAAAAAAAAAAAAAGAAGAGGTATATATATATACTCATTCAAAGAACCTGCATTCTACTTTAATTGGTTATCAGTAAGATATCCGATTGCTTGGAATGACAACAATTATGTAGACTCAAACCACGTTTAATTTAGTGGAATAAGCATGTCATGTAATGGGTTAGTTGAAACGGGCGTCACATCGCGGGTCGGTAAACAGCAAGGACTGTTTTAAATCAACCGTTAAAAGACGTGCTTATTCCACTAACCTGCATGTGCTTTGAGCCTATAGTACATAAAGCCTATACTCTCATTCCAAACAGTCAAATATTTAACTAATTTGACCTTTTACACACCCCTGTGCTGAAAGTAAGACAATATTTGTTGGCAAAGTACCAAAGTACCAAAGTACTTATTGCCAAAGCAAGTTTGTCATATATATATATAGATACAAAAGCTTTTGAGGATCAGGGAGTTTTCAGTTGAAACTGACGCATGGTTCAGTGTAAAACACACATGTTTCCAACCCCGTAACTCCAAAAGGGTCGACATCTCAGGGATCAAGTAGAACGACATCCTTTGCAGCAGGGGCGTTTTTTGGGTTAGAAAACATTGGGGGCTTCAGCCCAGGGGGGTGGAGGGGGGGGGGTCACCCCCCTCTTTTTTTTTTCTTTTTTTTTTTTAAGCACAGAAATACGCAATTTTAGATTAATTAGAGATGAATACTGAATAACTAGAATCATTAGAGGTTCTCAAAGTGAGGTCCAGGTCCATGAGAGGGATATGGGCAGTCCCTAGAAAATTCAAAGTTAACAGGACCAAATCATCAGTTTCTTATTTATTTATTTAGCCAGATAAAACATTGATCTGGTCCAAGAAGCCCCAACAGGAGTACAAATATACATATATACACATATATATACATATAATATATATACATATACTGTACATACATACACATATACACCAATAACAAAATAAAAACACAGTTAATTGTAGATACACAATCAGGTTTAAGCACTATAAAAATGCAGCAGGTGAGTTCACCTGTCTTCAACCAAAATGGAAGGAGAGTGAAGTACTGTACACAGAGAACGTGAAAATATACAATACATTCACCAAACACTACACAAGACAACCAATGATGCAGACTGATGAAAATATACATTTTCTCCCATTTTCCCAAATCAGTCAACATGGAGAATCACAACAAAAAATTATCTTGCCAGATCCAGCTAGGCAAAGAGATAATGTCTAGTATTTTCTGTTTACATTTTTTCAAAAAAAAAATTGTGTTACTGTAATTTTAACCTGTACTGGATACAGTATTTTATGTTTGTCTGATATTTGCTGAGCTTACAGTGTTATGCACATAGTAGCATGAAAACTGGGACATGTATTGTTGTGATTCTCCATGTTGAAATGTTGACTGATTTGGTTATATGGAGAGAAAATGTTATTTTTTTCATCAGTCTGCATCATTGATTTGGGTATATGTAGATAAATAAATTATATTTTCATCAGTCTACAGCATTGGTCTTGTGTAGTGTTTGGTGAATTTATTGTATATTTGCACATTATCTGCGTACTTCACTTACAGTACTCTAATCACTGAGAAGTAGAATTGCTAAATGTGTTTTAGGTTAAGCACAGCAGTGTGTGTAACTGGTTCAAACAGAATTAAGTCATTATGTAACGTGTGTTTCATATGGTAACAAAATTAGTGTATGGTTTTGACAAGTGTTTAATTTAGCAAAGGATCTGAGGTGTTCTGATAATTGTGTGTGTGGTTGTGCTAATTGTGTGTTTTGAAACACCGGGCCCCGTTTTCAAAATCATGCTTAGGCAATCGAAAAAAAACTATTGTGTGTTTCATTATATACATATGTTTCAGTCTTCTCATTAAAAAAAGATTCGATTTTTGGGTCTTTTCCTGCCTTTGGTCCGCTTTGCATTCACATCTCAAATGAACCGCAGCAGGGTTCACTTGCAAGAGTGAATGAGCTTTCACACCACCCCAAACCAACCGGACTATCCGAGGTTCGATTAAAGCTTATTATAGGACACTGGACATGGGTATGGATGGCTCCAGGTGCTGCTGCGTTAAAGTGCACATCTTCAATATCTGTACTATTTAAAAGCACAGTGCAGGACACACTCAAAGGTTATCGCACATCAGAGATGGCAGTGGACATGTATGACAGGACAAAGGCCAGATTGAGGAACATACTACCAGCCAAAGGAGGAAGCAGAAAAGGATGGACGAGTATGTAGTTGAGTCATCTTGTGGCACAAGCTCAGACCTCTGCTCAGGAGATCAGCTGAGACAGAGACTGTTCTATCCAGTCGTCGACAGAATGCTGCAAGAGCTTGAGAGCAGGTTCTCATGAGTTGGATAACAATTTATGAGAGGCATACAGGCATGTTATCCAGCCTCAGACCAGTTTCTCTCAGTGGAATTGCTGCAACCCCTCGCCACACATTACAATATCCAACTATTGCCAGAGGAGATCACAGTTGCAAAGTGTTTCCTGGTCAGGACAGGCAGAGATGCAGTCCCTACTATCCAAAGTGTCTTTTCCCTCCTGGATGATAATAATAATAATAATAATGCATTTGATTTATAAGGCGCCTTTCAGGACACAAAAAAAAAAGTCCACAAATCGGTGAATGAAAGAATTATAGGATCAAATGAAAACTACTTACTAAAAATGTTTAAAAGTACTAAAAACCAACAAAAAATACCAAACACTAACAAACATTCAGCACAGACAATGGGGATGCTGACATAAAAAAAAAATAATAATAAAAAAAATGTAAACAATTTTTTTTTTTTTTTTTTTTTTTTAGATCCGGGGCTAGGAGAAAAACATCCGGGGCTAAAGCCCCGGAAGCCCAGGGCTAACGACGCCACTGCTTTGCAGACAACAGTGTATTCCTGAAGTACAGGGCCCTGTTTCTTGTACCTGGTTCAACTAAGTCGATCAAGATGTCATTATCCAGCTTCAGTTAACCCGATGTTCGAAGCCGGGATTTTCCTGTTCCTCGAAGGTGGATTCAGTCTCGTTAACTCAAGCCAGACTTGCGACTCAGGCTAAATGCGCGCGGCCGCTTCAGGCGAAAAGCCAGCACGTATCGATGGCAGAGATCCTGATTCTCTAACGGCATTGATTGATTAATTGATTTAAAACTTTATTGACAGATTGCAATACGGCTCAATCGCCTCGCCGACAAGTTAAATGCGTTATCTATAGGCTAATTTTAAGTCCCTCATTACCTCAATCAATCAGATTATATTTCTTTAAACTTGCCTGCTGGATTGAATAATCAAATGAGATCTTGCTAGCGAAAATAATTAGTTAAACTTATACAGAATTACGATACGGCTCTCTTACCCATTGATTGATGTATAGTCGATCTTTAACTTATCTCCAATGTGGTCTAACGGGTTGTTGTTTTGACTATCACGCAGACGACCGGGGTTCGAGACCCTAGTCTTTTTCTTCTTTTTGCAATATAGGAATAATTCAATTTGGTGCACGTTGAGAGCTATATAAAGAATGACATCCTCAATGCATGTAGATTTATAATATTTTAACTTAAAACCAGGCTACTTTGGCGTATAATCATTAATATTATATTCAAAAAAATCATATTGGAAACAGCAGGTTTTGAACCCCGGTCGCTGGGTTGGCAGGCTTGAGCACTACCGCTGCACCACTGTGCCAGATGGGATAAATTCATTGTTTATACATTAATGAACGAGAGACCCGTGTTTAGAATATCCTTTGTTTTGAATGAAGTTTATCTCTTTATCCTCATTCATTAATGTGACGTCAACGGCTCATTCAATTTCTCAAATCCGTCAAACAGCGCATCTCATCAGACATCTTAATCCCAGTTACAATTAAAATAACCACATAATGTGTACATCGCACGAGCGAGCGCCATGGTATATATAACGTGCATTATTTAGGACAAAGTGAATTTAGTATCAGCATTTTGGGTCTATTTTACATTTCAAAAGCCCCCTCTGGAAGAATGGAGCACAAAAACGTAATTCAGAATGGTATAATGCAGATCGTAGACTGTGGGAATAGTTTCAGGAAACAGGCTGTCACTTCTTTGCGGGGGCGTGGCGATGGTTCAGGCTAACTTGAACTTAAACTCTGCTTTCGACCAGGCTCAAACTTTTGGATCTGTTGTCATGGTGATTTGGAAAATCCACGTACGGGGAACCGGAAAGTCCGGCTAACTCAGTTATCCAGTTAAAGTTATCCGGCTAACTCAGTTATCCAGGTACAAGGAACGGGGCCCAGGTGTGTTTTGAACGGGTTTCACGGACACAACAGTCACAAGGCTCGCTGACAACCCTGGAAACCGTGTTTAATCCTGCGGTCAATGGTCTCTAACTACACACCCTCAACACCCCTACGCTCTGCATCTTCTGGCTGCCTCAGACCCACTCGTATCCGAGCTCCGGGAGGGTCATCAAGGAGAACGATAGGTTATGACTATAACCAAGTTCTGTTAATAATGGTGACGCTCGGCATCACTACTGCACTGTACCTCGCACGTGCACGCGCACTGAATAAAGACCACAATGTACCTTTATATCCCAATATTCGTCTGACCACACCCCCAGGCACGTGCACACATAGAGGCCAAGGGGTGCTTGAGCACCTGCCTTTTTGAGCCTCATCAAAAGAGTGCCCTTTTTGAAAAAAATTTAAATAAAATATATATATATTTTTTTTTTACCGTTACGCATATAGACTGCCCTTTCAACTGAAAAATGTCAGGATAGAATAAAAATATTAGGTAAAGAGAGAGAGATGCCCTTTATTCCATTGCAGTTTGCACGGCCTCCTCAGCGTGCCTCTCCGCGGACCTATATATTTTATGCATAAAAATGATGATGATGATGATGATGATGATGATGATGATGATGATGATGATGATGATGATGATGATGATGATGATGATGCTGATGATGATGCTGCTGATGATGATGATGATGATGATGATAGAACCGCTGTGGCGCATACAGTTGAATGCTGGTATTACACTCACTGAGGGACACGAAGAAGTCAAGTCCGATGGGATTTGGGAATCTCAAATACAAATCGGGGATTGGTATAAAAAATGCATTTATATTAAACAATACAGAATATACAGCACTTCTTGGGGTCTGTAGGGTAAGCACTTATTCCCTCCCCCCTGAACATTTATGGAGATGTATGGGCCTTTTAAGTCAGTGATAAAGGTGTCTTTCAAGGATAAGTGAGCTCCTGCACTGATTATTATAGTTCAATATACTATATTTGATGACCAAAACCCCCCAAAAAGCATAAAAAGGGGGCCCCCCCGCCCGAAAAGGGCCCTTAAAAATTGGTTAAAACACACACGGGTATAGTGCCCTTTTCAGCCTTTGAGCAGCTGCCCCTCTAAAGTCCTGTGCACGTCCCTGAGTGGGTGTGTATCTGTTAGTGGCTTCATGTGATGGAAATTAGTCAGAAGGATTACGACAAACATCTGTATCTCCAGTATGCACCCTCCCAAGTGATGATGTTTGGAGGGCGTGGAGGAGATGTATTATAGGACACGAGTGTCAGCTTCCTCATGGTTGCATTGATCCATTGGTGGACTGTTTCCAACATGGTGGACTTGATCACCTGCAGTGATGTAGACATCCTTGTCATCTGGGTACTGTCCATCTGTTAACAACTTATTTGACAGGAATGAGAAAATGTCTTGTTACACATGGCGCAACTAAACTAACTGCTCGTCAACAGAAATATCTCTACTTGACGTGTATTGTGTCTAGCACAATAAAAGCTTTCCCATAGAGCTCTGCATGATGTTTGAAGTGCTGCATTCTCAGCTTATTTGCTGTCTTCTTCTGTGTTTTCTTCTCATGGAACAACAGTAAGTTATTTCACTTGATCGGTGCTGTCAGAAGTCTGTCATTTGATTCAAGCACTCTTCCTGAAATTGTTGTACTGCTCTTGTCCCATAGACTCGAGTTGATGGACAGATACGGCAGCAGCCGCAGACTCACACACCTTATTGTCTAATGTAACCAGGTCTTTACTGCCCTCCTCAAAGGGATTCCCATTGCTCAGCAACACCTCCATCAGGTCTTTGGCATGGCATTGACATTGGTGCTGAGATGCAGATACTTTCTTTAAATGAGGACATTCTTCACAATCATCGTTTGTTCTTCACAATCAACTGTTGTTTACAGTTCTCATATCTAACTCTAGTTCTCCACATATTTATTGTCTCATTGTGTGAAATATCATATAAGATACTGTATGCTCCAATCATGTTTATTTTATTTGTATTCAATTACTGATTGACGAAAACCTAGGTACAGGCACCAACATCACCATTCTAGGTTTAATAGAATAAAAGTTATGAAGCGTAATTCGAAATAAATACAGAAATTGCAGCCATCTTTGATTTTTGGCATACCAGAATATTCAAAACATCAATATTTGAACTCCAGTTGATTCCTCACACAGTATAACTTAAAATAGCAATAAAAAATTATATTACACAGCAATTGTGTGAACATTAAGACATTTTTAAAGAATTCATGATTTCGATTTGGGCCATTTTGGATTTTTTTTTTTAATTCAAATGGTTCCTTGACACTCAAGCCAAAATTGTTCTATAGATCCTTATCTTCAAATTAGAAGTGGAAACGAAACTTTCGCATATACATTTTAAATGACTGAGTGTCCAGGCACCCCACTATCAGAAAAGTGTGTGGTTTTCTGGTCAGCAGGAGATGTGCATCTCTGGCAGCTTATGGTCAGTGGCATTGTTCGTCAAATAGTGTTGAACTTGAGTGTTACACCCTGAGTGCATATGTAACGCACAATTTCTATCAGTTGACAACACAAAGCCGTGTGTCATTTATTTCGCAGTAGCACAAGTGACAGCTGTCAGAACTTTGCCGGGCTAGCTTCTGACAGCTCGTAGTAATCAAACATTTATCAATGACATTAACATTCCTCTCAGCCCAACCCAAAACCAACCTCCTCAAAGTGACAGTGCCCCATCAACACATCAAAACAATACCATGGGGAATTATGTCTCTGTAGAACCCACTACAATATAAATATTATATTTATTAAGAAGGTTATTTATTTATTTGCATCTCAGATATTGATTGAAGAGGTGTGTTTCTATATGGGTGACATGTCCCCATACACAGGGCATACGAGGGCATTCACATGCAGTCACCAGCTCTCCACCCAATCCAATGCATATATGGGAGATTTCCCACAACCTGTTAAGACGGCACTCTCTTACGTTAAGACAGCACTCTCTTATGCCACCATCGCCAAAAGAGCATCAAATCACTGACCTCTAGGACCATCATTCAGGTCATACTACCAGTTAGATTAGATTACATTGAAATGTATTGTCATCATACAGCATAAGTACATTACAATGAAAATAAGTGGGGCATCCAACCCGAGTGCAAATGTAACAGTAAAGTGCAATAGTAATATTAATATAGTGATTAAGCTGGGTATAAGATATATACATTTGTTCTACTGAGTATAATGCTAATCACATGTATGAATTGTAATATATTTTAATGTTTCAAAAATGTTCTTATGTACCCCAGTTGCTATTGCATGCACATATTTGTGTTTTATTACACGTACATGTACATACATACCAACTATTCGCCTGTTTTATTCTCCACCCATCCATAGCAACACTATTATCACCGACATCCAAGAAGGGGGATCCCCCCTTGAACGGCCCTTCTAAGGTTTCTCTCCTCCACATCGCCTGTGGTGCTTTTTTCCTATTGCTATAGGGTTGTCCTTACCTTCGCTGGGGTATGTCTGGGAGTGTTGCATTTATTACTTTACATTTATTTTGGATTTCATGGTGGGTTTTTTGTTCTTGATTTATTGGGATGTTTCTTCTTGAATAGTTTAAAGAAGACTTGTCCGGACCATGGGGACATTAACTTGTGATTTCGGGCTTTACAAATCAATTTGATTTGATTTAATATGCATTTATATGTCCAGTGATACAGGTATAAAGACACTATGGTCAGGCACTCTACTACTGGCCCCTGAGCAGCTAACACTGGAGCGGTTAAAGCTGAGGTGCCTTGCTCAAGGGCACAGCGAGCAGGCACATGCACACACCCGACGGGTACACAAACTAAAAACCGATATTGTCTGAATTACTAGAAGAAAGAAATGCACCACCTTTGGCTGATAGTAATTTATTAATTTCTTAGGATTTCTTTTGGTCTAATAAATGTGTAAGGTTCTTAGATGGATCTCCTGCTGCCTACTCCTCCTCTTCCTCCTCTTCCTCCTCCTCCTCCTCTTCCTCCTCCTCCTCCTCCTCCTCCTCCTCCTCCTCCTCCTCCTCCTTCTCCTCCTCCTCCACGGGGAGCAGCGTACTGGCTCATGTTAGGCAGGCCATGCATTATGCAGCAGCTTAGGCCACCTCCTAATCCTCCTCCCTCCTCCTCCTCCTCCTCCTCCTCCTCCTCCTGCTCCTCCTCCTCTTCATCCTCTCCTCCTCCTCCTCATCCTCCTCCTCATCCTCCTCCCGCCTCCTCCTCCTCCTCCTCCTCCTCCTCCTCCTCATCCCTCCTGCTCCTCCTACTCCTCCTGCTCCTGCTGCTCCTGCTCCTGCTCCTGCTCCTGCTCCTGCTCCTGCTCCTGCTCCTGCTCCTGCTCCTCCTCCTCCTCCTCCTCCTCCTCCTCCTCCTCCTCATCCTCATCCTCCTCCTCATCTTCCTGCTCCTCCTCCTCTCCTCCTCCTCCTCCTGCTCCTCCTCCTCCTCCCTCATCCTCCTCCTCCTCCTCCTCCTAGTCCTCATCCTCCTCCTCCTCCTCCTCCTCCTCCTCCTCCTCCTCCACGGGGAGCAGCATACTGGCTCATGTTAGGCAGGCCATGCATTATGCAGCAGCTTAGGCCAAAGCGCTGGATCTTCATGTCCTCGGCTGCAGTCCACTTGTTGCTGCTCTGGTCGTAGCGCTCCACCTTGGAGAGGGTGCTGAAGTCAGTGAAGCCTCCGACCACGAAGAGCAGGTCGTCCAGCACCGCAATGCCAAAGTGTCTGCGGGGGGTGAGCATGGCGGGCAGGGCGCTCCAGGAGTCAGACAAGGGGCTGTAGGCCTCCGCGCTACGCAGGACATCTCTATAGTCCCACCCTCCCACCTGAGGATAGGACACATGAGAGGAATGTTTTAGTGTGTGGCTCAGGCAGGCAGACACTGTATTAATCCATTTAGGGAAATGAAGGCATCACAGAAGCATTGAAAGTCAAATGATACATATCTATAAAAATATCTAGTATAAAGCATTTGTCTCTGTGTGCACCTACCGCATAGACTTCTTCTCCGTAGGCAGCGACTCCCACTCCGCTACGCCTGCTGCTCATGGGGGCGATCAGAGTCCACTGGTCGGTGTCTGGGCTGTAGCACTCAGCTGTGAGCAGACACCTCGTCCAGTTGATGCCACCACAGATGTAAACCTGTAATAAGAAAGAATATTCTAATTTAGTTTATATATTCCATTTGATTTCATTCTACTTTAATTGTCTGTTAATGTTGATGCACCAAAGGACCCAGACACATATTTTGTATGTGCAAGCTTACTTGGCAATAAAGACATTTATGATTTCTGATCTAACGTTCCTTGTGTTCATCTAGCACCCTGTGTCCCTCAGTTCCACCCACCTTGCCCTGGAGGGCTGCTGCCCCGGCGTATCTCCTGTGCTCCAGCATGGGTGAGATCACTGTCCACTGGTTGGTTTCAGGCTCGTAGCGCTCGGCGGTGTTCAGTACCACGTCTCCGTCCTCCCCTCCCATGGCGTAGATACAGCCGTCCAACGCGACCACGCTGACGTAACAGCGGCGTGAGTGCATGGGAGCCGCCTGCAGCCAGCTGCGAGTGACGGGGTTGAACCTGCTCACACTGCTGAGATACTGCCCTCCGCCGCCCAGGCCGCCGACGCAGTAGACCAGACCGTGGAGATAAGCGGTGCCGTGCCAGACCCGGGGACTCTCCCCCTCAACACTCACGTCCATCCATCCACCGGCTCGGATATCGTAAGCCTCCATACCATTGGTCACGCTGCCTCCACTCCAGCCTCCGATGGCCAATAGGACCTCCTGGGGCAGGCGTGGGCGGGTCAGGGGGTTTGGGAGCCTGTCGGAGCCAGAGGGGTTCAGGACGCTGAGGATGAGGGGCCTGCAGTCGTGGCTGTCCCTCACCACAGGGTTGTTCTGGACGTTGCTCCTGAAGAAGTCAGGCCTCATCAAGCCCATGCGAACCTGGGAAGAGACAAGCAGACAGCGGGTACAACTTAGACATCGGTTGTAGACGGTTTCTGTTGCTAGGGAACAGTTTGGACCCAAATGTTTGAGAACCACTGTACTAGGGAACCTAGTGTTGTTTTAATGTAATGCACAGTAATACAATTATTATTATTATTTTTTTTATAAATGTTTTTATTTTATTTTATTTTCATACATAAAACAGAACATAACAGTACAATAATAATAATAATAATAATAATAATAATAATAATAATAATAATAATAATAATAATAATAATAATAATAATAATAATAATAATAATAATAATAATAATAATAATAATAATAATAATAACAGCGACGACAACAATAATAACAGTAACATGAATCATAATGACCTTGACAAGAGACAGACAAACAAGAAAAAGTAAAATAATAAAAATAAATTTTAAAATAAATGTGGCTCAGGCACTAGCAACCATGTTTGCGTATCCGTAATACAATTAGTTACCTTGGGCAGCAGCAAAGGGATGTGTGTTTTACGGTCCTCACGGGAGTGGTCGATCCAACGGAGGACGGCCTCGAACACCGTCTCCTCGCTCTTCACGTTCAGATCATCCCTCTCGATGATGTCCACCAGTTGCTGCGGGGACAGCTCCACAAACTCCTGTGAGACGCGCAGCATCTCCTCAAAGTGGCACACGATGAAGAGATGGGCCTTGCGCCTCAGGTCAGGGCAGTTGTAGATGTCCGTGAACCTCCACATGCCGACACAGTTTTCCAGAGACAGCTGGCCTTCTAGGAAGTCAGAGCACGCTCCTACTATGCCAGTGACGCGAAGCTGGTCTGCAGCCACCAGAAGCTCTTTCACGTTCTCTGCTGTCACCAGCACAAAGCGTGTGTAGGCGTACTCTATGATGAGCTGCATCATACCCGGGGACAACCCAGGGATAGTGTAGACTGCTTTCTCTGAGTCGCTCCAGCGAGTGAAGAGGGCTCTGTGGGACGCAGAGTACAGAGATATCTGATGAGTAAACAGTAAGCAACATTCTGTCCTGTGTAGTAATTAGGGCTGACCCCTATTAGTCGAATAGTCGACTAATCGGTCGAAAGGAGCCGTAGTCGACTGCCAACCTCTTAGAAGCGTGGCTAACGCTAATGGCACGCATACCAGAGGCCAACTGCCGATACAGTATAGTATATTTTTTACAGTAGACGTACAGTATAGTATCTGTTTACAGTATAAGTACAGTATAGTATCGGTTTACAGTAGACGTACAGTATAGTATCGGTTTACAGTAGAAGTACAGTATATGTTTACAGTAGAAGTACAGTATATTATCTGTTTACAGTAGAAGTACAGTATAGTATATTTTTACAGTAAAAGTACAGTATATTATCTTTTTACAGTAGACATTCAGTATGGTATCTGTTTACTAATGAAGCTAACCTGAACCAGGCTAACCTGAACCAAGCTAAACTTACCTGAAATAGTCACTGCAGTCACACAGGAGGGCCTTGTGGGCATTCAACTCAGTGCTGTTGACTTTAATAACCACATCACAGACCCTTCCCTCCAGACGCAGCTCATTAAGGATTGTACAGGACATTGTTTCCTTTTCCATGTGGGGATTTTAAAATGGTATCTACAGAATATATTCAAGCTTACAGACAAATAGCCGGAAACAACAAGTGAGATCTCCACTTGGTCTTCTGCGATCTGAGATCTTCTGAGAGAATTGTTGAATATATACTGTACACAAATGTTCTAGAATGTTCTATTATGACATCATACTGTGACATCACAAATGTTCTAGAATGTTTGATTATGACATCATACTGTGACATCACAAATGTTCCAGAGTGTTTGATTATGACATCATACTGTGACATCACAAATGTTCTAAAATGTTTGATATGACATCATACTGTGACATCACAAATGTTCTAGAATGTTTGATTATGACATCATACGGTGACATCACAAATGTTCTAGAATGTTTGATTATGACATCATACTGTGACATCACAAATGTTCTAGAATGTTCTAGAATGTACTATTATGAGATCATACTGTGACATCACACATTTTCTAGAATGTTATATTATGCCATCATACTGTGGCATCACAAATGTTCTAGATTGTTTGATTATGACATCATACTGTGACATCCAGTGATGGGAATAACAGCGTTATAAATAACGGCGATACTAACGTCTGAAATGGGAGGAGGTGTTTAGGGAATTGGATAAGGGGGTTGTGAGGGACCAAGCAGTCCAGAATAAGATCGCAGGGGGCAAGGAGTGTCTCGCAGAGGGGGGCTCAGTCAGGAAGTAGCAGCATTAGCTGCACTCCATTGGACAATGTAGGGGATGACGGATTCCAGTAGACTGCGGGAAATTCAAAAGAAGAAAGAAGAAGAAGAGCTCATCAAAAGAACTGCGGAGGGCAGTAATACGCCACGATGCGTCTACACTGCCGGAAATTCAAAAGAAGAAGAAGAAGAAGAAGAAGGCGTTAGTTTTTTCAGTAACGAATAATCTTTACTCTTCCAATATTAATAACGCTGTTACCGTTACTGCCAAAAAAGGCGGCGCGTTACTATGATTGAAGCTGTTTTTTTCATCAGACAGCTCTCTGCGCTGAGAAGCAATACTTTTTTTCCTTGGTTAGTGGGCAGTGCGCGATTGGCTGAGGTTGTGTAAAATGTCATGGTAAGCCAATCAGAGGTAGAGGTGGGCGGGTGTTCGAAAGAATCCAGAGTCTGACACACAGCGGTAACACAAGCGACTCAGTCAACGACAGAACGCGGTTCCGTGTACGTTTTGATAGTTTGTTTGGCGAGCCCAAATTATCCAAACCTAATCCAACGAACAACACAAGCGAGCAGTCGATGACAGACCGCGGGTCCATGAGCGTTTTTTGTTCACTCTTGTGTTAGTTGTGTTGCAGAGAGACTTCCCACGCGAGCTGTACAGATTGAAAAGAATATATTGCAACCTTGAGCCATGTAAAATTTTGGTTTTAGGGCCCTCCGGGGAGGAGGCACTGAACCCATACACACTCAATAATCGAATTGAATCGAATACACACACAATAGAGCAGGACTCCTTTTTGAAGTTCTACTCACCTTGACAATCTGAGGAGGAGGCTCTGCACTCTGAGGAGGCTCCCTCACATGGAAGGAGAGTCCTAACTCACAGAAGGCCCGAATAGGAGCTTCGTGAGGAGGAGCCCTGACCACTCCCCGAAACAGATCCATCATATGGACCCGAACAGCTCACGGAAGTCCTACCAACAGAGACGCACACAGTGACGTACTTTATGGCGGGGGAATTTCTGCGGTGCACACGCCCAATATTCCAGGGTGTGGGACTAGGAAACTCCCCCCCCCCCCCCCCCCCTCGTACCCTGTAACGTGCCGAACAGCAACGTGACAGGAACTTTGAAGGACAGGAGGTTTTAACCCCTGCCCATCAAAGAAGGGGAGAAAAGGATTACCAGTTCACCCCTTTACGACCCCACACCCATGATACGATGTAATGACAAAAAAGAGTATGACACAGTCACACAGTGCATGTGCTAACCTGCTATCTGATTTTTACTAAGTAAAAAACACAGAATAGAGAGGGCCCCCTTAAGAGCCCCGGTACCAGACTTACACATGTGCTTCTGTGGCCAACCCAACCCAGTTGTAGGTCACACGACACACACAACCCATTATCACCTACAAAAAAACACTCTACAGAGGAACGCCGTTTTTCATAATGAGAGAATACATAATTCTCGATTAGTATCGGCCACAGGCCTTGCTAAGCACACACGAAAAGTGACCAAACAATCTTTTCTTTTAGGAATATATAGTTTCTCAAGCAGTTCTAGCACAACCCCAGCAATCAAGCTAAGGGTTACATCGTATCCCTACCACACAGTGACACAATATATTGTAACAACATGTCTGAGAGGAGGGTGAAGAAGTCCCCAGGGAACCGGGGGGAAAACACCCCTCCTACTTTACCCTTAATACGGCCAGTTAAACAGGTAAACCTGTTAATATGTGAACACACTGTTCATTGTCATTACAGGCTGAGAAAAGAATTCATTCTTTACTCATATGTCACTAAGCATAGCTTTATAGGTTAGTTTAACCCCCTTAGTTGTGAGTACACGATACATGAACACACGATGTTTCTCAACACAACAAACCAGATCATTTTCACATCTGTAACAAACAACCCGATTTGCATGGAGACCAGTGACAAGACAATTCACACATAACTCGCGTCGTATCCTAAATGTAGTGCAGCAACACTCGTTTTGGAAAACATCGTTATTTACAAAACATTTAGAAGGGAAAGAAAGAAGAAGTGTTCAAGGTCTGGTCAAGACCCTTCCTACCGTGAGCGCAGATCAAGCGAAACTGCAGTCTTTAACAAGGCACCGATAGTAAACACAGCCTTCCTGTGTTGTCGACATGGGCACTGTGTTGTCGACATGGGCAGCGTCGCCGCTCCATCCCGCCGCTACGGTTCCCCTTGTTGACGCAGTCCTCGCCGGCCGGCCCCAGGGTAGGTTCGACTAACATCCTCTGTCAAAGATGACGTCGTAGTCAGAGTGTTTAAAGCATGTTATAGTCTCAGAACGTTCAACAGTGTAGCATTGGGGGGGCAGGTGGCGCATGGAGATTACGTTCGTCACCAACACCGGGAGACACTAGGATTCGCCTGTTCGAATCCAGCTCCCGGCATTGCTATCAGCTTGGCTGGCCCCTCGCACTGATACAATTGGCCGTATCAGAGGGTGGGAAAGCTGAAGGGTGGGTCCTGGGCGTTGTGGACAGCGACCCCTACAGTTCGGTCGGGGTGCCTGCTCAGCGAGGGTTGGATCTGAGGAGAGATAGTGTGGCCTCCCACACGCTACACTCTCCCCGGTGAGAACCTGCGCGGCCAGGTTGGCCTGCCCCAGGCTGCACATGCGTCGGAGGAAAGCATGTGACAGTCTCCGGTCTCCCGGACCAACAGTAGGGGAAAGTACGCAACAACCAGGAAGGGTGGGATGCGAGAGAAATCGGGAAAAAGGAGGGGAAGAAAGATAATAATAAAAAAAAAAAAAAAACAGTTTAGCATTAAGCTAACGGCCGCTCTCGGCCGATAGCAGCAAGCTAACGTTACCTAGCCTAGTGACACAACAGGCTAGCGCCTGCAGCTAACAGCTGACTGGCTAACAGGTAGGCCACAACTAGCACGCAAGCTAAGCAGCTATCACCTGAACTTGTACAACAACCATATAACAAGCCACACTCAGACAGGCCGCCGTTCTGAAACCCTCCTCACCTTTAAAGAGAGAAGAGAAACGAGATGTTAACACAGTTTTACAACAGTGATTTTACCATACATCCGGCGGAGCCAGCACAAGTCCCATCTGGGCTGTAGCCGACTTGAACATGGATTTTCCGA
The DNA here is from genome assembly GCF_963971535.1 of Notolepis coatsorum. Lineage (NCBI taxonomy): Eukaryota > Metazoa > Chordata > Actinopteri > Aulopiformes > Paralepididae > Notolepis > Notolepis coatsorum. The sequence continues at coordinate 25,807 of NW_028173616.1, forward strand.
TAACGATCATCCATGCCCACATTTCCTCATTTAGGGTATACTCTCATTTGCATATGAAAGACGGGGCCTATACGGTGACAGAGAAGAACCCACGCTTCTCACAACAGTCGGTGCATCCTACAGTCCAGCTGTGTCGCTGGAGGGTTTTACCCCATCCAGCCGCAGCAAGGAGGACTGCAGTTGGGAGGCATGTAGCGGCGTGAACTCCCAATACGAAAAAAACGGTGGAGGTGTAGAATGATCATCATCTTCCAGACACTTCAGTACGAAGACAATATCGCCGTATTTTCTCGAATATAGTGAGAGAGAAAATAAAGATATGATGTCAACGTATCCCTTGTTTTCCAACTTTCTCCTACTAACAACATCGCCAAGTGGGGATCTACCGAAGGCACTTCCTTGTGGTGAAAGCGAAGAAGGAGGCGAGTATGTGGCCCCACCCCTGCTTATGTAGGTAAGCTGATAGGGGTGTGGTCAGACGAATATTGGGATATAAAGGTACATTGTGGTCTTTATTCAGTGCGCGTGCACGTGCGAGGTACAGTGCAGTAGTGATGCCGAGCGGAGCCATTATGATACAGAACCTGCCTTTTCTCAGTCCTTGCCCCACAATGGTGGAATGAACTGCCCACCCCAGTGAGGACAGCCGAAACCCGTCCAATCTTTCACCGTCGACTAAAGATACACTTCTTCAACCATTATCTGATTATTTTTTTTATAAAATCTAACCCTAACTAACCTTACTGTCATGCACTTGTCCTTATAAACTAACCTACACTGTAGCACTCAACACTTTTCAAGGTATACATGCGTAATACCACTATATATAAATACATCAAATATCAAAGAATTGTATTGAAAAAAACATAGAGCACATTAAAGAACCAGATCCTGTCTCCAAAGATGTCTTCTATCAAAAGCTCTCAATTAAAGCGGAAACGCGAGAGAAAATGTCAGACGCGAGGTTTTCACGCAAGCGCACGTAGATATGTTCTATTCACTGCTGTGGAAACATAATCAATGTGCTCATAAACGCCTCCTGCCGCCCCCCCCCCCCCCCCCCACTCCCTGACCCGCCCCCTTCCGGTTAACCTTGTTCACATCAAGACGCTGACCTGAGCCTACAGACCTGATGAATTATAAATGGGATTGATTACCATACCGTAGGCTCCAGCCATTTAGCAATAATCCTCCCTCCCCGTTTCTCCCAATAACTGAGATTCTATTTTTATTTATTCTCAGAGTTGATCATTTCCATCCGGTGTTGAAATTCATTTAGGCGTTTTTTCTTTTTGGTTGCCGGGGTTATAAACACCCAATTTGCCCTCTCTCTCTCTCTCTCCCTCGCTCGCTCGCTCGCTCTCCTTCCACCTTTATCTCCTCTAATCGTTGTTTTTGCATATTCTGAGACCTCCACGGATGGGGAGATAGAGAGAGAGAGAGAGAGAGAGCGAGAGATAGAGAGAGAGAGAGAGAGAGAGAGAGAGAGAGCGAGAGAGAGAGAGAGAGAGAGAGAGAGAGAGAGAGAGAGAGGGAGAGAGAGAGAGAGAGAGAGAGGGCGGGGAGAAATAGTTAACAAACTCTGCGGATGATTGATGGGCTAATTTCAGGCGCTGAATGAAGCAGTTTTGGGAGTCTGTTGATTCTCCATTTATTAGCTAATAGAAACATTTATCAAAAAAAGTCAGATTTTTTGCTTAAGCAATAATTGCATTTTTAAGCCCTCATTAGGCCCTCCATGCATACATAATCCAATTGAATAAATACAGCGTAGGAATGAAGAATTAATACCCCCACTGTGTGGTAAACTGGAAGTTGGAGAGATTCCGCAGGGCAACGTTTATTTGCACGGATCTTTACCGGGAGGAAGGTGGCAGATAGCAAATGTAATATTTCACTGTAGATACTCGGCCCACTGCCCCCCCCCCCCCCCCACCCCTGCTGGTTTTGAAGGGCCGGAGCCCAGGCCTCAGCTGACCCTGTTTCGACCGAGAGAATTCTGAACGAATTTCTGATTGTAATGAGCTCTTTCTGTCGCGGTTAGCCTACTGTAAGCTGCAGAGTAGTGCAGCTATAGATGTGAACAAACACTTGTGTCTTTTGTTTGGGCAGAGAGGGAGGGTTTTTATGCTAGCTCCTGACGGCCTTAGCGTTAGCCTTTTAGCCGATGTTAGCTGCCTGCATCAAAACGGGAGTCGTGTCTGTCTTGTTACCTGGCAACGGTCCCACTGCCCAGCTACATAGGACTGTTGAGAGAGAGAGGGAGGGAGAGAGGGATGGAGAGAGAGAGAGAGAGAGAGGGAGATAGAGAGGGACAGAGAGAGAGGGAGGGAGGGTGAGAGCGAATGGAGGGAGGGAGGGAGGGAGGGAGGGAGGGAGGGAGGGAGGGAGGGAGGGAGGGAGGGAGGGAGGGAGAGCCAGTTTTAATCACCTAGCAAATTTCCAGCACTGAAAACAGACAAGGCCTCAGCTTAATCTTGTTAGCACGATGAGGCCATTTTCAGATATCACTGCTAATCAAATCATCCCACAGGCTTTGAGCCCTAGGTTTCCTTTTGGTGGTGGATGTGTGTGTGTGTGTGTGTGTGTGTGTGAGGGTGGGGGTTGTGGTTTGCAGTGGGTGTATAAAATAGTGTGTGTGCGTGTGTGCGTGCGTGTGTGTGTGTGTGTGTGTGCGTGCATGCGTGCGTGTGTGCGTGTATTGCGTGTGTGTGTGTGTGCATGCGTGCGTGCGTGCGTGTTTGTGCGTGCGCGTGTGTGCGTGTGTGCGTGTGCGTGTGTGCGTGTGTGTGTGCGTGTGTGTGCGTGCGTGTGTGTGTGTGTGTGCGTGTGTGTGTGCATGCGTGTGTGTGTGTGTGTGTGGGGGACGGGGGGGCTGGAATTATGGAATAATGACCACATTCCACAATTTTTAACACATACACACACACACATACTCACACACGCACGGACACGCACACACCATTAAAACCACCCCCCCCCCCCCCCCCCCCCGCCCCCAACAACTTCCCCCTCCGCCTCACTTCAATCTGAGAGAAAGGCTCTTCGGCGTCTCTCCCAGTAGACAACCTGTTTTTTTTTTTTGGCTCCTCTCCTTTAATAGCCCAGAGCCACTTCAGCGGCACCCAGAGAGAGACTCCCTAACCCAGCAGGGCCCGGGAGAGAGAGCTCCACGCAGGCAGGCAGGCAGGCAGGCAGGCAGGCAGGGAGCCGTGAGGACCACGAGCAGGGAACAAAGCCAACCTGCAAAGTCTCGAAAAGTTAAAACGTTGTACTTTGATCGCCTCGGCCTGCCTACCTATACTGCCGCGCCGCGGCGCCGCTGATCCCACCCCTGGGACCAACACCGGCACCGCGGAGAAAAGAGGGGAATGTAGATGAGGAGGAGGAGGAGAGGAAGAAGAAGAAGAAGAAGAAGGAGAAGTGGGCCACGGCAAACCCAAACTCTTCCTCTCTCTCTCTCCTTCCCCCCCCACACACCTCTTCCTCTCTCCTCCCCCCCCACACACACACACACACACGCGAGCCAGAGTCTGATATATGCAGAGCCGGGTTGGGTTTGTATTCCAGTACAGTTTATCAGCATATATATGTGTATTTTTTGGAATGTCGTATCGTTTTTTCCGCGGTAATTCCAACGGCATTAGCATATCTATCGTTTGAACACGCTATAAGCAGAGAGCTGAGCTACTACACGTGTGTGTCGTGTACACACACACACACGGCAGCAGCACACACAACACTTCAAGATCATGTGATTTGTGTCTGGGGGATTTCAGCTCCCTCCCGCGCTACTTCTTCTACACACTCCGCTGGCACACGATCTGAATCCCCCCCCCCCCCCCCCCCCCCCCCGTTCGCAAATCTCCCCCCCCAGTGCAGCGATATCACGCGGCGATATATAAACGCATGCATTATATCCTCACACTGTATGTCTTGCGCGTGTGTGAAGAAGCCGAGTTTGCCCGATGTGATCTGGAGTTTAAAAAAGATACGTATATATTGGGGCTTTATGGAGAATATCGTCCCGACACTTTCCTAGTACGGTGAAGATGAGAGCGAGGGGTTTGGCTTTGGGACACCGGAGCGTCACAGCGAGACGGTCCTGGGTTAGAACTGTAGGGGTGTAACGGTACACAAAAACCACGGTTCGGTACGTACCTCGGTTTTGAATTCACCGTTCGGTACGGGTTATCGGTACAGTGGGGGGGGGGAAGTTTGGCTAATTTCCATCTTCCACGGGTGATGTAATGTGCAGTAAGGCTGTGCGACTAGTTGTACTTGTAGCAGGGCTGTCAAAGAATATTCTATATTGAAATTAATAATCGACTTGTTAAAAAAAAATTCATAAAAAGAATTATATTAGGTTGTGGGAAAAAAACAGCCCCACCGGTGGTGCGGTTGGTCGTTAGTGGTTAACGTACCGTTGTATTCACTCGGTACACAGCCGTACTGAACCTAAGGTCCAGTACTGAAGCGGGTCGGTACGTGTACTAGGGCTGGGCGATATAACGATAACGATAAATAGCGCGATATATTTTAATAATCTATATCGAATATCGGAATTAAAAAAAAATTGATTTTTTTTTTTTTTTTTTTTTTTTTTTGTGACCTGCAACAGGGCAGTTTTAAAACCAGAGACAGTGGACAGACTTGTCTTTCTTGCCTGCAACTTAAAGTAATGGCTTTGCTTGTCCAAATGACAATACTGACCAAATTGAGATGTATTTTTCTCGTGTCCATTTATTTTGTTTGCGTTCTAATTTAAAATACAGTTTGAAACCGTCTGTACACAGTAGGCTATGTGTTCTAGCAGAACTAGACTCCAGTCACGAGTCACAGTGCACATGTGCGGTGGTTTGTCCACCAAAAAAGCACCAAAAGATAGAAAATAAACTAGCAGAGCCAGAACTGTTCAACTCCCCTGGAGCCACAGCCAGCAGAGAAGCCGGTTTACTTTAGCTTTCAAACCAGCTGCAGCCTGAGAACTGGAGTGTGAGGGGATGTAACACTAAAGATGGCGGCAACGACAAAGAATTGCTGCAAAATAAACATACATCTGTTGTTTAAAAAAAAAACAAAAAAAAAAAAAAAAAAATTATTACTTATAACAATTTCGATAATTATCGATATCGAGAAATATGATAATATTATCACATCGTTATCGCGATATGATTTTTTTCCATATCGCCCAGCCCCAACGTGTACCTTTACATCCCTAGTTAGAACCCCATGGTGGCACAGTGCTTAGGACCGCTGACTCACAGAGAGAAGGTCCTGGGTTAGAACCCCATGGTGGCACAGTGCTTAGCACCGCTGACTCACAGCCAGAAGGTCCTGGGGGGTTAGAACCCCATGGTGGCACAGTGCTCAGCACCGCTGACTCACAGCGAGAAGGTCCTGGGGGGTTAGAACCCCATGGTGGCACAGTGCTCAGCACCGCTGACTCACAGACAGCGAGAAGGTCCTGGGTTAGAACCCCATGGTGGCACAGTGCTTAGCACCGCTGACTCACAGCGAGAAGGTCCTGGGGGGTTAGAACCCCATGGTGGCACAGTGCTTAGCACCGTTGACTCACAGCGAGAAGGTCCGAGCCCGATGGGGTCCTGTCTGTTTGTGTGGGTTGTTTGCCCACAGAGCTCCTAAGTGGGTAGGATTGGTTAAATGCGGAGGAGTCATTTTCCCACAGGGATTAAACATTTATTTATTAGGTTTTTACTTCATAGCAATATACTGATTGAATGAACAGAACCTGAATGAATATAATGGATTTAGACGGTAATCTCCTTTGGTATAGGCCTACAATAAGATGGGTATAAAGGACCTGTCCTGGACTAGCATGGCATCATGGTAGTATCCTTTGATACATTATGAGATGGTTATAAAGGTCCTTCCCATAGTATCATGGTCAACTTCTTTAATAATAATAATAATAATAATAATAATAATAATAATAATAATAATAATAATAATAATAATAATAATAATAATAATAATAATAATAATAATAATAATAATAATAATAATAATAATAATAATAATAATAATAATAATAATAATAATAATAATAATAATAATAATAATAATAATAATAATAATAATAATAATAATAATAATAATAATAATAATATCTTAAATTTATATAGCGCCTTTCAGGAGACCCAAGCTTATTGGTAAATAAGCGTATTGGCTTATTTTACTATTGGTATTATACAATGGTTATAAAGGTCCTTCCCATAGTATCATGGTAATCTCCTTTGGTACACTATAATATAGTTTTATAAAGGTCATTACTAGAGTATCATGGTGATCTCCTTTGGCACACTATAATATAGTTGTAAAGTTCCTTACAAGAGTATCATGGTAATCTTCTTTGGTACGTGATATGATGGATCCAGTTCTACTTAACATTATCCCAGAACTAATGGGCATACTGTACTGTACACTAGGACTGCTGGACAATTTAGTAATTCTACAATAGCTACCAGACCACAGTAAGCTATGTTACCTTCATTGGTTTGTCCTCATTTGATCACCATTTAATGTTTTTATTTTTATTTTATTGTTTTATATATACTTTCTCAAAAGTATATATATATCCATAAATGTCCATCTCATCATTTTTACCGTGGCAATGTATTGCCCTCAATGAACCTGTTGTAGCCTGTTGATGTCATTGACCTTAAGTGTCAGAAAAGCCTGTTTGATGAGTGACAGGATTAATAAGCTCGGAGCACTCTATCCTTACAATAGCAGTGGGTGGATCATGTGAATGTGCATGGACGGACACACACACACACACACACACACACACACACACACACACACACACACACACACACACACACACACACACACACACACACACACACACACACACACACACGCACGCACACACACACACACACACACACACACACACACACACATGAAATGCTTTATTTATGTCCACATAATTACAAAGTACATTAAGGACATAAACACTAACATTGCAATCAGCTCATTTGGAGTCATTCAGTTCCGTGTGTGACTGTACAGCACCCATCGTACACGTACAGTATTAACACAGAGGATGTTTCAAATATGGGCTAACGGATACAATAGCATTACCGTAAAACTATATCTACTCTATGGGTACAAATAAAGCGGCTACCAATAATAGCAGATAATATAGAGCAATGCCATGCTAACTGTTTGGTCTTTCTCTTGGAGATCTGGGCCGTCTGAAGGCCCCTCACCACCCGCTGGTGAACATGACCCAGGCTGCCAAAAATGAAAACACACACACACACACACACACACACACACACACACACACACACACACACACACACACACACACACACACACACACACACACACACACACACACACACACACACACACACACACACACACACACACACACACACACACACACACACACACACACACACACACACACACACTCACTCTCCCTCATCCTCCTCCCTGTTATTAAATTTGCCTCTTCATTTTCTCTAAGGGTTCAGTGTAATTAATGGAGCAGTTTAGAGTGGCCGGTGAGAGCCGTGCCGTCGTGACGATCCCATCATCCCTCCGGCCGGGCGCGGGAGGCCCTACAGTGGTCCACCAGGGTCCTCTCAGCCCGGGCACTGGGCCCTGTCACTCACACACACACACACATCCACCCCGGGAGTGCGGCCTGTCCGTCAGCGGTAGAGGGATGGATGGATGGATATAGGGAGGGATGGATGGATGGAGCTGGGAGGGTGAGATGGAGGGATAAAGGGAGGAATGGACGGATGAAGGCATGGACAGATGGAATTAAGAAGGGAGGGAGGGATGGAATGATGGAGGGATGGTGATAGGGAGGGAGGCAAGGAGGGAGAGGGGGAAGTGTGGCTGAAGCGCCTGTATTCCTCCCCAGTGGATGCGCATTTACATTAATTATCAGCAAACTAATGTTAGCCTAGCAATGTTAGCACCACATACCTATTTGATCAGCTAGCTAGCACAACAGCCTTATTTTATCACCACAGCCATATTCTCTAGTTAGCACCACATACTTATTTTACCAGCTAGCTAGCACAACAGCCTTATTTTATCACCACAGCCATATTCTCTAGTTAGCACCACATACTTATTTTACCAGCTAGCTAGCACCACAGCCTTATTTTACCAGCTAGCTAGCACCACATACTTATTTTACCAGCTAGCTAGCACCACAGCCTTATTTTACCAACTAGCTAGCACCACATACTTATTTTACCAGCTAGCTAGCACCACAGCCTTATTTTACCAGCTAGCTAGCACCACATACTTACTTTACCAGCTAGCTAGCACCACATACTTATTTTACCAGCTAGCTAGCACAACATACTTATTTTACCAGCTAGCTAGCACCACATACTTATTTTATCAGCTAGCTAGCACCACAGTCTTATTTTACCAGCTAGCTAGCACAACATACTTATTTTACCAGCTAGCTAGCACCACATACTTATTTTATCAGCTAGCTAGCACCACATACTTATTTTATCAGCTAGCTAGCACCACATACTTATTTGATCAGCTAGCTAGCACCACATATTTATTTTATCATCTACCTAGCACCACATACTTATTTTATCAACTAGCTAGCACCACAGCCTTATTTTATCAACTAGCTAGCACCACATACTTATTTTATCAACTAGCTAGCACCACATACTTATTTTATCAGCTACCTAGCACCACAGCCTTATTTTATCAGCTAGCTAGCACCACATACTTATTTTATCAGCTAGCTAGCACCACATACTTATTTTATCATCTACCTAGCACCACAGCCTTATTTTACCAGCTAGCTAGCACCACATACTTATTTTATCATCTACCTAGCACCACAGCCTTATTTTACCAGCTAGCTAGCACCACATACTTATTTTACCAGCTAGCTAGCACCACATACTTATTTTATCAGCTAGCTAGCACCACATACTTATTTTATCAGCTAGCTAGCACCACATATTTATTTTATCAGCTACCTAGCACCACAGCCTTATTCTATCAGCTAGCTAGCACCACATATTTATTTTATCATCTACCTAGCACCACATACTTATTTGATCAGCTATAGCACCACATACTTATTTGATCAGCTAGCTAGCACCACATACTTATTTTATCATCTACCTAGCACCACATACTTATTTTATCAGCTATAGCACCACATACTTATTTGATCAGCTAGCTAGCACCACATACTTATTTTATCAGCTATAGCACCACATACTTATTTTATGAGTTAGCTAGAACCACATACTTATTTTATCATCTACCTAGCACCACAGCCTTATTTTACCAGCTAGCTAGCACCACATACTTATTTTATCATCTACCTAGCACCACAGCCTTATTTTATCAGCTAGCTAGCACCACATACTTATTTGATCAGCTAGCTAGCACCACATACTTATTTTATCAGCTATAGCACCACATACTTATTTTATCAGTTAGCTAGAACCACATACTTATTTTATCATCTACCTAGCACCACAGCCTTATTTTACCAGCTAGCTAGCACCACATACTTATTTGACCAGCTAGCTTGCACCACATACTTATTTTATCAGCTAGCTAGCACAACATACTTATTTTATCAGCTAGCTAGCACCACATACTTATTTTATCAGCTAGCTAGCACAACATACTTATTTTATCAGCTAGCTAGCACCACATACTTATTTGATCAGCTAGCTAGCACCACATACTTATTTTATCAGCTATAGCACCACATACTAATTTTATCAGTTAGCTAGAACCACATACTTATTTTATCAACTAGCTAGCACCACATACTTATTTTATCAGCTACCTAGCACCACAGCCTTATTCTATCAGCTAGCTAGCATCACAGCCTTATGTCATCACTTAGCTAGCACCACATACTTATTTTATCAGCTAGCTAGCATCAGAGCCTTATTGTATTAGCTAGCTAGCACGACATACTTATTTTATCAGCTAGCTGGCTAGCACACCATACTTATTTTATCAGCTAGCTAGCTAGCACCACATACTTGTTTTATCAGCTAGCTAGCACCATATACGTATTTTCGATAGCCCTACTGCCTTATTTGATCAGCTAGCTAGCACTGCACTTATTTTTAGTAGGCTAGCTAGCCTAGCACTGTTAGCACAACATACTTGTTTTATCAGTAGGCTAGTTAGCCCAGTACTGCTAGCACCACAGACGTATTTTTATCAGCATCACAGACTTATTTATCAGCAAGCTAGCTAGCCTACCACTATTAGTACCACATACTTATTTATCAGCAAGCTAGCCTAGTGCTGTTAGCACCACATGTGTATGTATCAGCAGGCTAGCTGGCAGAGATAGAGATTGAGGGCAGAGATAATCACTGCATGAAAGGGGGATGGATGAGGAGAAGAGATGAGGGGGGTAGGGAGAGATAGAAAGACAGAGAGGGCCATAGCCTACAGTAGAGAGGGAGAGAAAGAGACAGTAAAGAGGGAGAGGGAAAGAGAGACTTAGGGAGAGAAGGAGTGAGAGAGCAGCCTGGCTGTGATCAGATAAAGTGGAGGAAGGATTTAAATCCATATCTAATAAAGTCTGGTTGCGTCTCTGGCCGGCTGTTTCCTGGATGAGTGAGACCATGGGAGTCTATGTTTAGGACATGCTTTTTAGACACACGACTCACGCAAAGATATATTCTTTTATAACTGCTCTGTAACCTCAGAAGCAACACTGTAAATTTTGGGTACTAGCCTAAGACAATGCAAGCGTTACGTAAAACAACAACACGTTGTGGTTCACTCTGACGACGCACCAGCTGGTCCCTCCTCACTGAAAGCCAGGGATAGTGCAAAGCAGCAAACTTCTCACATCACCAAACTGGTC